>NC_057808.1:524293421-524346965 GCF_018294505.1 Triticum aestivum | reverse complement strand
AGGAGGGCAAGGCGGTGCGCAGAAGTGCCTGAGAGCCAAAGGTGGTGGAGTCTGGCAGTTAAGTCGGGATAGGCATGGGCGTGAGTGAGGAACAAGTGATGAGGGAGGTTGAAGATCAACAATGTATTACCTGTTTTGGGCCCTTGAATGGTGATCTAGCGGTGCGGAATAAAAGTGACTTATGCAATAGTTATATGAGGTATAGGCGCTCCCAGTCAGCTTAGGCTGTTTTCTTTGAAGAAAGCTTAGGTTTCTTTACTGTTTTGTTTTTCTTTTGCGAATAGGTTTCTTTACTGTTAACCCACGAGTTTATTAATAGATGATATTAGTAGTGATACATTTTTTCCCATATACGCACCACTAAATTCCAACTATATATAGACACCAGAGGCAGATGATGGTTTGGAGAGGAGATAGCAGGTCTGCGTGTGCTGGGAAAAGGTGAAACATGCACGTAATTAGCTAGGATCAAGAGAGGTAGGCGCTCGTGAGCTCGAGACGATACCTTGAATGAGATGGGTGCCGAGGAAAAGATGCCAAAAGATGTGCAATGGCGCTGCATGCGCGCGCGCGCTTTAATTCCCCCACGGGAAGCTGGAGATCACCATCTGACATTTGCCATGAAGATCGAGGCGCCCCTGGTCAGGAGATATGGCGCACCCAGCCACCCCAGATCTCCTGTCATTCTGACTACCGCAATGGCATGTGTGTCTCTCATCGTCCCATCCATGACCTTCCTTTTTTTTATCCGGGTCTGCCAAATTCAAACGACTGCCTTTCAATTCTCCAACACTCATGGCTCCTTTAGTTTTCGGATACTGAAAACTCAGGAATAGTGAAAATACATAGTAGTAGGATAGAAATGCACACGCAAAACAGAGCAATGGTAAACACATGAATTATGTCAAGTTGGGTATTCGGTTCACAAGAATTCAAATAAACATGGTCAAATTAAATTCAAACTACAAGAAAATGTACAGTGAAAAGATTATTATGCCACTGAAGTTCTAAATCATGTTCTTTGTGCATAAGAATTTGAAAAAAGGTTGAAGTGCGTGTTAGAATTCGTTTTTCTCCTATTCGAAAAAAAACATGAATAGTATCACCACAAGAAAATTTTCTATTCCTCCAATTATTCTTCACTTTTCCTTCAAACCGAAGGAGCGCTCATAGTCTTCTCCCTACAAGTTTTTGGTCACCTCTTCAATTTTTTTATATTCAATAAGTCAGAGCACGGTCGTGCATATGTGCTGCCCTTGTGGATGTGGTGGTGCCAATGCAATTGTGCTGGTGCCGGCGGATGCAATACTTTCTTTGTGCAATTGTGCTGGAGACGGTGGTGAAGTGGGTCCGGCATCACCTATTGAATTCAAGTACTAGCCAATTCATTCAAAAGTTCAAACTGATGAATAGGACCCACAATATATTTCAACATCACCGGCAGATAGGACGTAAATAGGCTGGTGAGACGATGGTTTAGAGGTTATGGTTCTGGCTACCTGTTACCATATGTAGTACGCCATATCGAAGAGGAAGGCAGACTAGCGGCCGTGGGTTTTGGTGTCGAGGAGGAGGAGGTATTGACCCGGGGAGAGGTAGGCGGCGCAGGGAGTGGTGAGAGAATGAGACATAGGTTTTTTTTTTTTGAGAACTGAGACATAGGTTATTGTTGGGTTATCGTTGGAGTCCGTGTGCGTTTTGAGGAAGTGCCTTACCCGATGGCATAGTCATCGAATATGGGGCAAGAAGAGGAAAGCAAAGTGGCGCCGTGGAGGGTTTTGATGCCGAAGGAGGAGGAGGTAGAGGAAGGGTCCTGGCTGTCAAATCAAGACTACTAGTAGGGATCTAGAAAAATAAGACTGTTATCCAATTAACACCTGCTGGCTGTTAGGGTTAGTAACAATTGAATTGCACAAAATGTGCATGAATCAGTTTTTCCTGTACATGTTTAGCCTGTTCAAATACTATTTTTCCAGTGCATGTACTAGCTGGAAATGTGGTCATGTTATAGCTTTTCCGGCACTGTTGTGTACGTACTGAAGCGGTTCCTGGGGGCCAACCCTTTTATGACTGTAGTACAAACATTCACTGGATTGTTGGTGCTTGAGTGCTACATTGATGAACATGATTTAGGCACATTCATGTATCGATCTAAATGCTTTGTCGAATAATTTTCCTTTCACGAAAAATTCCATCTTCTCCTGGCCATTTCCGGCACTGAATAAGATTTTTCTATTCACCTTTGTAACCTTTTTCCAAACCTTATTCATTTAGTCTTATTGTTACCTTTTCACACTCTAGCCACAGTCTAGGAAGCGAATGATGTGATAATGATTTGAGCATGCATGCATGCATGTACATGCATGCTTGTCTTTTATCGGCATTTGACCATGCATAAAATTGGTCAAGGATTTCTCACATCATGGGCAAACAAACCAAAAGCTAGATCCATGATACCTGACCAAAGCTACCTCCGCTGTCTAATCACAAGATTTTCACTGTCACCATCAGTTGACGTAAAGGAACACAGTACTACAACTCTCACTCCCAGCCCCAGCCCCAGGGAGAAAGAATCAACACAGAAACTTTGCTCTCCATTTTTGCACGCAGTTTATCTTCCAACCAAGTTGTTTTTCAACCGAGCAAGTACATGCATAAATCATGACCGTGACACCGTTATCACACAGGAGTAAAAATGAATTTGTACTGGCTCCGGACCTCCAGTGGAGTAGCAGCACATATTGTACCCACTTGCATCTAGCTGCATCTGTAAATACTTTGGTTTGTGAAAAAATTCAAAGATTCGGTGCTTGTGAGCCGCGCATATATGCTCGATCGATCGCATCTCTCTGTGGGACGGTGTGGTCGTCCGGTCACAGGGATTTACATTGATGGGAATGGTTTGTTGTCAGATACCTTACACATGCACGGTAGCTAGCACTGTACCGGGCTTCTCATTTATGCATGGCGAATGCATGCCCTTGTCTCTTAGCACTCGTCATGTTGTTATTCATACATGGGGAAATTGAAAATTGTACCGCATGGCTTGTTGATGGAGAGAGGTGAGGTGAGGTGAGAGGCGTGCATGCATGCATGGTGATGGTGGTACCAAGTGGTGACACACACTTTATTAACCAGGGAATTCATCCATGCCCATGAAGTACTCTTTTTATTATACATAATTTTTTGTTTGAAATTTTTGGTTTTGGTATGTTTTGCAAGAATGGATTCGTGCAAGTAGCTGAACTAGTCCACGCAGCCAAGTAGCCACCCAGATGCATGCAGTGGCACTGCGCCTAGCTAGCTTGCTTCAAAACAAAAATTGTTTGTTTGTTTGGAAGATAGCTTTGCTTCAACTAACCGCAAGAGAGCATGCAGAGATCAAAGAGACCCCCCCCTCCCCCTCCCCCTCCTCCTCTCCCTCTCCCTTCCCCCATGCCTCAAGAAATGTGACAGTTGTCTCATCTCTCTCACACACAAGCATATGAGAGAGAGAGAGAGAGAGAGAGAGAGAGAGAGAGAGAGAGAGAGAGATGAGGCTCTCACTATAAATACAGCAAGAGCCACCACTGGGACCAATCCATCCTCACTCTCTTCCACCACCTCACTCTCTAGCTACATATGCCGGAGCTAGCTCACCGCATCTCCTATCTCATTCTCCATCTCCCCCTCTCTTTGGCTACCTTCTCATGCCATTGCCTCTTTTTATTTCTTCCCCTCCACCAATTCTCATCGACGGGAACTCGCCGGCCGGAGGAGATGAAGAAGAGCCGAGAAGAGGGTAGGGAACAATCCTTGAAGCTCAGGAGGGATAGCGCCTAGGTTTATTGCAACCAGCAAGAGACCGACCGGCCGGCCGGCCGGCTCTTGATGGTTCATCGATCTGTTCGTCCGAAGCGCTATCTATCCTGAGCTCCACGGTTTGTTCTTACCATGCACCGTACCTGCGCACGTCGCCGCCTGCCTCCCTCTCCCTGCGTGCAATTCCTCTCCAACTTGACTTGCCAGTAGAGTACAACGGAATAGAGGTGAGGGATGTACATGGTAATAATACGAATAATACTATTGCATATAGTTGCTTTGGCTCACTCTCTTGGAAGTACATACATGCTGGCTAGCCATAGCCTCTGACTTATCTCTGCGCATATGCACCCATATTATATGGGTTATTGCTTCGCTTGGCTCCTGGCCAAGGTAGCTGCCGCTGATCCCTTTATTATTTTACCATATCCGTGCATGGGGGGTGAGGTGTTCGTGGTTCAGCCCCATGTACTGTGCGCAGAAAGTTGCATGCGTTCTCCTTTGATAAGTTTCATGCATGCAGATGCATATGCATGGGCATCCATGGGATGGCCCTGCCTTCTTAACTTGCTACCCTACAAAAAAGCGAGTAAATGCCGACCTAACCGATTCATGAGCATGTTCCAAAGCTTTTCAAGAAAAAGTAAAGAAGAACAGTAGAGAGTATATATGTTTCATGGTTTGTTGGATTCAAAACCAAAAGTTTTGGCGTGCGTGATGCATTCTTCTCACTATATGCAGTAGGGATTGGACGAGCTAGCTAGAGATACTTACTTCTCACGATTACTTGGTAGTACTAATTTCTTCTACACGAGCTCTTTGTGACGTACTCCCTCCGTTCGGAATTACTCGTCCAAGAAATGAATGTATCTAGATGTATTTTAGTTATAGATACATCCATTTTTGTGACAAGTAATTCCAAACGGAGGGAGTAAGAGTGTACGTACCTAGAGGTCTAGATTAGACGTGTCGCAGCATCTACGCTCACACGTACGTTCTCAACTTTTCATGCGTGCATGTTGAGTTGGACCGAACCATGCAGGCTTTGTTGAATTGAAGCAGCACCTGCACCGTGCTGGAGTAGATAGCTAGCTAGCTAGCTAGAGTATACTCACGCATATGCTGCATTGTGATTTACTGACTGATGGGTGTAGGATAAGTCGCGTGTATACGTACACTCGCCGCATTGACGCATATGCATGAATGCAACTGCGCGTCGTGTCGAATCCTGGGGACGTCGGCCGTAATTAATCTGAGGGTAAATTTTCCGTATGTTTCGTCGATCCCGACCCCTTTGTTACTTTCTTTCCTCAGATTCAGACCGGTTTGGCCAGTTTCTTACCGGTCCTTTATTCGATGTACGAGTAGCTGACAAAATATCCAACGTTTTTCTCTTGAAATGTTTATGTAAAGTTTTACCTCCAATGTAATCTGCTTCGACGAATGTAAAATTTCCAGTAGCGAGGAGCGTCTCCATCTGCTTAATTCCCCTGTCTTCTTTGCCCCTTTTTTGTGTGGTTTCCTAGTACTAGTACTAGTATAGTTCTCGCGTGAACCTTTTATGTATAATTAAAGATTAATCTCTATTATTTGTAGTATAATTAAAGATTAATCTCTATTATTATACTCTGCATCGATGAATGTACATCCGCCCGTAGCGAGGAGCGTCTGCATCTGCTCAATGCTCCTCTCTTCTTTACCTTTTTTTTGTAAGCTTCCTACTTCCTGTAGTACTCTATCAGTCTACATCTAATGGTGTTTCGCTGACTCTGAGTTGCGTAACACTGCGCCAATGTGCTTGGATACCCGACAGAGGAAAGATCATTTTATAATTAGCTTCTCAATCTCCGATAAGTGACCCCTTTTCCATGGTACGTTCAGCTCGATCGAGCTGCTAATTAAACTGCCAGCTTAGTAGGGAACTAAACAAAGCTCCGTGCACGTCACGCGTCTATGTACGAACAAGGTCGCGGTGATGCTGTTGGAGATTGTACCGCTCGCACTATTTTTTCACGTACGGTGCACTGGTCCAGGTCAAACATATGGGCCAGTCTCAGTACAGAGCATCCGTGCTCCTGCCTCCTGGTGGCAATTGCACTTCTCTGGCCTCGTTTTCATGCTTAACGACTTGGCGGAATCACCTAAATATTACTACTGTATAATGAGATAATACAACCTGGTAGGCTAAAAAAGATCTGTTGTGAAGGAATAGTTGTAGCAGAGAGCATGGCACTGTGTATGAACTATGAACCAACCAACACTGGGCTCGTGTAAAACTCTATTCTCTCTTAATTAATACAATCTTTTGCCTCGGTTTCGAATAAAAAACACAATCTACTGAATGGCATGTTTTATTTGCATCCTACAAGTGTTTGTCAATGCGAATGAACCAGGTTTAGTTGGCTAGAAATATGTTCCACCTTCTTTTTTCTGCGGGGAAGAAATGCCTGTTACCAAACGAGCAAACTTTATGGAATATATGCTAGCAACGTCGGGGTTTGCGAACATCTGTGCGTGCCCTTCCTGAATGACTACCACCTGCAGCGTCAGGGCCAAGGTCACGTAACATGAAGCAAAGCTAATAAGATTGGAAGACTGGAAGCAAGCTCGTCATCTGTAAGTATGTGTGAGACGGGAAGGGGCTTTACTGAAAATGTCATACAAGCCATCAGTTGCAGGATACAGCATGATCGACGGACGGTTGCCATGGGTGCTGATTCGTTCGACTGAATCGATTAAGGGCATCTTCGACGTGGACTCTTAAACCGTCTGCATACGTTCGGATCATACGGTTCGAATGTGTTCTGCCATCCAACACGGTCTTGTATCAGTCCGTTTAATGGTGGACGCATTTTTCCCCGTAAATCGAAGACAAAATAGGGCGGGGGTGGAAGCTTTGCGGGCGTCTGGACCGCTGCCACGCCCGCTCTTGACTGCCCCGGCCCACCCAAAACCCTCCTCCCTCACCCGACGGCGTTCCCACCCGGCATCAGCTGCTCGAATTCATGCCACTAGCGGCCGCTCCGCAATGACGCTGCCAAGAGCGGACACAATCTCTCACTGGCGTCGGCATTGAAGCGTCGCGCTGGTCGGGAGATACGCCCGCGCCATGTCCCCGATGTCCGCGCCTCTTCAATGCTGGAGGGGTGTTTGTCGTACGGGACGAGGCGTATATCTACCACACCGTTCAATGTCTGTCCGTCCGTCTGTATGTCGCCATTAAGCAGGCTCGCCGGCCGAGGAACCCACTTCGGCGCCGTGCATTGACGCACCCGAATACTTTGCCTCGCCGGAACCTATTATTTAAAGGCGGCTACACCCGACTAACTCCACACCACAACACATCCTCCTTCTTTGCTCCACATCCATCATGACAGCAAGCGAGAACGCTCTGTGGGATAGTCTGCGCCAGAGATGAAGCACATGGTGGCCGCCTTTGCAGCCACCTGGCAGTCCCGTCGTGCCAGGCGGATCGAGCAAGGCATGCCGGCCAGCTCACCCAGTTCTCCGACAACGACCCCACGTGATCCGACCATGACACGGCGTCGGACCTCGTGCCCATGCATGCCGGCCTAACCATGGAGCAGATGGGGGCACACTACAACGCCTGGCGGAGGAGGAGTAGTCCGCGTCGGCTCCTATGTCGGCATTCCGATAAACGCGGGAGGAGCAAAGGTACAATATGTTCATCCTCGAGCTGCACCGGCTAGCGGAGTGCCAAATCTAGGCGAGCGCAAGCGACGCGGCCATGGCCACCATGGTTGCGGAGGACCCGAACTTCGTTGCGAAGTAGCGCGCGCCCGACGAGGCCGCGAGCGCCGCTCGCAATGAAGTTCCGGCGCAGCCGAACGCGGACACGGCCGCCAGCTGCGCGTCCTATGCACCGCCATCCAACGGGCGCACGTGGCAGGTGGACAGTGATGGACAATCTATGTCCATCGTCGACCTCACGTCCATCGGCGCGAGCGATGGACATGTCACGGACTCCTCCAAGGATGAGTAGGGCATGGGAGTTCGCAAGGCGTTGTGTCCCAAGTGGGTCGGTCCCTCTCTCATGTTCTACTATTCCTTGCCGGAGACCGCACTTTCACTTCACGGGTCTTGAACCCCGCGGTCGTTCATGGAGACGGCAGAAGGAGGACGTGGTCGCCGATGCGGAATACAAAGAAAGTGGAGGACGACCGCCGCCATAGAATAGGTTTAGGATCAGAACGTTTTTTTGTTCTAGATGTTTGAAATGTAATGAAAATCCACCTTGTTTGCATGAATCTTGTCCGGTTTATATGAAAAATCCGCCGTGTTTGCATGAATTTAGTCCGATTAGTTGAAAAGGTGTTTGAAATGTATGCGGGCAGCGTTGGATGGCCGGCTATCGTATCCGTGTCCGCAGACTGGTCCTTCCATGTCCGAGAACGGATACCGGAGCAAATTTACGGGTCAGCGTTTTAGATGCTCCAATGTCTGTAATAAGCGAACTTCGCGAAACAGTGTACTCATCCTATTGTACGTTTGAACACCACTGTGTCTCTTGTGTTTTTCCCTTGAAAACTTGACAGTCGCCTCCACTACAAAAGAATTAGGGTTCCTTTGCCTCCCGTGGTTGGTACGTCTCGTCTCCGGTGTTTTTAGGGCCATGGACGCGCATCGGATCTCGGCCCTTGCCGGTGGAAGGACTTCGTTTTTAGATGTTTCTTCAAGTTTTGTTAGAGTTTGTCATACTCAGGAGGCGAGACGGCGGCGGCTACTTGAAGATGGAATAAGGTTCTCCCCACCTAACCCTTGTTCTGGTGGTGCATGTGGAGGTGTGTCTCCCACGGGTCTGTCTTAGGCCGATTCGCTCGGATCTAATTGCCGTTCATCTTCATTCTTGTGTTTTCAGGTTGGATCCTTCCAACGTAAGCTACTCTTCATCAACGGTGGTTGTTGTTCTGGTGTGTTGGTCTTATATGAGACCTTAGCACGACGACTTCCCCGCTGTCTTCTACAACAAGTTTTGCCCGGCTCCAGCGAGGAAGGGGCGATGATGGTGATGTGTCTTCGGATCGATTTAGTGTTTTTAGTCGTCGCTAGGTGGTTTACGGATCTGGATGTATTTTTTTTATTATTTCTGGTATTTGTTGTATCACCATGATCGAAGAGAAATAGATCGGAAGTTTTCTCCTAAAAAAACACCATTGTGTCTCTTGTGTTTTTTTTTTGTCGAATTCAGGAGCTTTCGTCCAATGTTTTGTTTAATAATAAAGCGGCCGATGAACAACGAAGGCCTTCTTTGATTCATCGGGTAAGAATATAATAGGAATAAGAAAATCATATGAAGCCATTTAAACTGCCACACCAGCCGCCAGGAAAGAGCGCTCCTACCCAGCTGCCAGTAGGGTTTTTTCTGCCTCCCGCTAGCGTCGAGCTCGTCTGCCTCTTCTCCTGTGGCCTTAGGGCCAAAGAGGCGTGATGGATCCCGGCCTTTGCTTGCGGGAGGGCTTCATTTTTGGATGCTTTTCCGGGTTTTCTTAGGGTTTGTGTCCTGCTTAGAGAGATGATGCAGTGGTGGCTCTCTGAAGATGGAATAAGGTTCTTCCCACCTAGCCCCCGTCCAGGTGGTGCTTCTAGCGTTATCGAAAGGCGTATGGAGGTTTGTCTCCGATGGATCTCGCAGGATTCAGTCAGCGTTTGTCTTTGGTGGATCCACATGGGTCCGGTATTTGTTCGTCTGTGTTCGTGTGCCTACAGGTTGGATCTTTCTGATCTAAGCTTCTCTTCAACGACGCTGGTTGCTATTCTGGTGCACTGGTTCTATAGGGCCTTAGCACGACGACTTTTTCACTATCTACTACAATAAGTTTTGCCCTCCTCCAGTGAGGGAGGGGCGATGACGGCGGCACGCCTTCACCACGCTTTAGTGCGTGTAGTCGTCGCTATGTTGTCTACGGATTTAGATGTAATTTTTATTATTGCTGGTATTCATTGTACTATCATGATTGATGATAAATAGATTGAAAGTTTTATCGCAAAAAAATCATATGAAGCGAGATGACATGTATCATAATTCCTATAGGAAATGAGATGTCATTTGATGCATATGTCATTGAGTTTAGGCTAATGTTTTTTTTTTGAAGTGGAGCCAGCCCAGAGTTTTACCGAAAATATGGAATTAAAAAGAATCACATTCCAAAGAAAAAAACATTAGCCTAAACTCAATGACATATGCTGCTCTTAAGGTGTGTGAAGGGGTGTTTTTTTCTTTGAAATGTGATTTTTTTATTCCATATTTTTGGTAAACCTACCCGGAAGCTTCCTTAAACTGGTAGAGAAGCTTCCGGAACCTTCTTAAAACTATTCCCAGCGAAATGCTTGGTAGAGATTAATGGGTCGGTCCACAAGCGAGCGAGGGTCGGCGATGCACATCATTGTCTAGGCATTTCCAACTTGGCGCACACACCCCTCCAGTCTGGGCCGGCTCATCTAGTTTTTCTGTTTTGAAACCCAAAAAAGCGACGACCTCGCAGTCCAATCTTAGGAACGGTATCCAACTAGACGGGAAAATATTTGGTACTCCCATCTTTGAAGTACTTGCGGTGCTCCAAATTCAAAAATAAATCTTAAATGTTTCCAAAAATTTCAAAAACAAATGTGAATGTTCGTAAGGAATGTAACTATAGCCCCTACAAATTTCAGGCCCAAACTCGAAATGTACATTGAGAAACAAAAATGTGAAATCCATATGTGAATAGTGTCAATGTTGATTTTGTCTTTTTCTTACACTATTCAGGCCAGATTTCACATTTTTGTTTCTTGATGTACATTTCGAGTTTGGGCCTGAAATTTTTAAGGGTGATAGTTATATTCCTTGCGAACATTCACCTTTTTCTGAAATTTTTTAAAATATTTTTGAACGTTTTTTTAAACTTGGAGCACCGGGAATACCCCAAGGATGGGAGTACCTGATACTTTCCCCCAACTAGACAACCCAGCCGGATGTGATCAGTTAGGGAATCTACAGTCGGACTAGGCAAATTTGGCCCCTCAGACGTCCGCAGACGCGCCCAGTGTTGGAAATATGCCCTAGAGGTAATAATAAAATGGTTATTATCATATTTCCCGTTGATAATAAATGTTTATTATTCATGCTAGAATTGTATTGACCAGAAACTTAAATACATGTGTGAATACATAGACAACACCGTGTCCCTAGTAAGCCTCTACTAGACCAGCTCATTGATCAAAGATGGTTAAGGTTTTCTTACCATAGACATGAGTTGTCATTTCATAACGGGATTATATTATTAGGAGAATGATGTGATGGACAGACCTAACTGTAAGATTAACATCAGATCGTATCCCTTAGTTATTTGCTACAACTTTCGCAGTGTCAAGTATCTGTTCCTTAGACCATGAGATCATGCCACTCCCAGATACCGGAGGAATACTTTGTGTGCTATCAAACGTCACTTCGTAACTGAGTGATCATAAAGGTGCTTGATGACCCACAAGTATAGGGGATCTATCGTAGTCCTTTCGATAAGTAAGAGTGTCGAACCCAACAAGGAGCAGAAGGAAATGACAAGTGGTTTTCAGCATGGTATTCTCTGCAAGCACTGAAATTATCGGTAACAGATAGTTTTGTGATAAGATAAATCGTAACGGGTAACAAGTAACAAAAGTAAACAAAGTGTAGCACGGTGGCCCAATCCTTTTTGTAGCAAAGGACAAGCCTGGACGAACTCTTATATAAAGCAAAGCGCTCTCGAGGACACATGGGAATTATTGTCAAGCTAGTTTTTATCACGCTCATATGATTCGTGTTCGTTACTTTGATAATTTGATATGTGGGTGGACCGGTGCTTGGGTGTTGTCCTTCCTTGGACAAGCCTCCCACTTATGATTAACCCCTCTCGCAAGCATCCGCAACTACGAAAGAAGTATTAAGGTAAACCTAACCATTGCATGAAACATATGGATCCAAATCAGCCCCTTACGAAGCAACGCATAAACTAGGGTTTAAACTTCTGTCACTCTAGCAACCCATCATCTACTTATTACTTTCCAATGCCTTCCCCTAGGCCCAAATAATGGTGAAGTGTCATGTAGTCGACGTTCACATAACACCACTAGAGGAGAGACAACATACATCTCATCAAAATATCGAACGAATACCAAATTCACATGATTACTTATAACAAGACTTCTCCCATGTCCTCAGGAACAAACGTAACTACTCATAAGCATAATCATAATCAAGATCAGAGGAGTATTAATTATCATTAAGGATCTGAAAATATAATCTTACACCGATAAACCAACTAGCATCAACTACAAGGAGTAATCAAGACTACTAGCAACCCACAGGTACCAATATGAGGTTTTGGGACCAAGATCGAATACAAGAGATGAACTAGGGTTTGAGAGGAGATGGTGCTGGTGAAGATGTTGAGGGAGATTGACCCCCTCTTGATGAGAGGATCGTTGGTGATGACGATGGCGATGATTTCCCCCTCCCGGCGGGATGTTTCCCCGGCAGAACAGCTCCGCCGGAGCCCTAGATTGGTTTTGCTCAGGTTCCGCCTCGAGACGGCGGCGCTTCGTCCTGAAAGCTTCTTCTTAATTTTTTTCCAGGTCAAAACACACCATACATCCAAAGATGGGCACCGGAGGCCTGCCAGGGGGCCCACAAGGTCGGGGGGCGCGTCCAGGGGTGTAGGGCGCGCCCTCCACCCTTGTGGCTGGCTGGTGGTGCCCCTCTGGTTCTTTATTCGCCCAATATTTTTTATTTATTCCAGAAACAGGCTCCGTGAAGTTTCAGGACTTTTGGAGTTGTGCAGAATAGGTCTCTAATATTTGCTCCTTTTCCAGTCCAGAATTCCAGCTGCCGGCATTCTCCCTCTTCATGTCAACCTTATAAAATAAGAGAGAATAGGCATAAGTATTGTGATATAATGTCTAATAACAGTCCATAATGCAATAAATATCAATATAAAAGCATGATGCAAAATGGACATATCAACTTCCCCAAGCTTAGACCTCGCTTGTCCTCAAGCGAAAGCCGATATCGAAAAAATATGTCCACATGTTTTGAGATAGAGGTGTCGATAAAATAAAATACGGACATGAGGGCATCATGAACATCTTTAGAACAACAACATATAATGCCATATAATTTCTTATGCTAAAGTAACAATTTATTCACAAGATAAAGCATGAACCCGAAACTTCATTGAAACCTAACAAACTATGGTCTCAGTCACTGAAACAATTGCAATTTATCATAACATCGGAAAGAGTCAAATAAAGAGCTTTTCAGCAAGTCCACATACTCAACTATCATTTAGTCTTTCACAATTGATAACACTCACGCGATACTTATGGGTTCAAAGTTTCAATCGGACACAGAGAAAGATAGGGGCTTATAGTTTCGCCTCCCAACATTTTACCTCAAGGGTAATGTCAGCAATAATACTTTATGAAAACATACATCCGAGTGGATATATATATATATATATATATATATATATATAGGGAAAATCCATCCTACCACCCGGTGGTAGTTACCCCACATATCTCATATACTACCAAGTGGTACTATATATACTATTTTATTATTTTAAATATGTTCATATACTATATCTAAGATATTTCAAAGCAAGTTACGTGAAAAAATTGCATATGAGCCCATAGTTTTTGTTATATTTATGAAATACGTACATATTTATACGTAAAAAAGAGCATACTAAAAAAATGGTACATACTACCTAAAAATTTGTATATACCACCTAATCATTGTTATATACTACATACTACACGTACATACTCTCGGTTTCGACAGATACTACATACAACATATAAAACGTAAGTGGTGGTAACTACCACTGCTTGTAGGAAACATTTGTCCTATATATATATATGTGTGTGTGTGTGTGTGTGTGTGTGTATATATATATATCCGGATCTCTCCAACATATAGTGCTTGCCAAAGGAAAAAAAAGTGTAAAAAGGAAATGTGATGATCACCATGACTCTTGTATAAGGGTAGGAGATAAAAGTAAAAGATAGGCCCTTCGCAGAGGGAAGCAGAGGTTGTCATGCGCTTTTAGGGTTGGATGCACAAAATCTTAATGCGAAAGAACGTCACTTTATATTGTCGCTTGTGATAAAGACCTTTATTATGCAGTATGACACTTTTATTTCTTCCATATCACAAGTTCGTATAATGCTTATTTCCCTCACACTAATAGATCATACATATTTAGAGAGCAATTTTTATTGATTGCACCGACGACAACTTACTTGAAGGATCTTACTCAATCCATAGGTAGGTATGGTGGACTCTCATGGCAAAACTGGGTTTACGGATGGTTGGAAGCACAAGTAGTATCTCTACTTGGTGCAAAGAATTTTGGCTAGCATGAGAGGGAAAGGCAAGCTCAACATGTTGGATGATCCATGACAATGTAACTTCTATTCGGATATAAGAAAACATAACCTATTATGTTGTCTTCCTTGTCCAATAGCAACTTTTTAGCATGTCATATTTTAATGAGTGCTCACAATTACAAAAGATGTCCAAGATAGTATATTTATATGTGAAACCTCTCTTTCTTTATTACTTCCTATTAATTGCAACAATGACCAAAACTATGTTGGTCAACTCTCAACAACTTTTATTCATCATACTCTTTATATGTGAAGTCATTACTCTCCATAAGATCAATATATGATCTTTTTATTTCTTTTTATTCTTTCTTTAATTTAATTCCCTCAAGATCATAGCAAGAAAGCAAAGCCCTCAACCTAAAACTACTCTTTATTACATAGATAGAGATCGAAGCAAAACTCAAAGCTAGATCATGCTAAAAACTTTATTCTACTAGATCAAGATATAATCAAAAGGATTGGACTAAGAAAAGCGATAAAGATAAAGGTGTGATGGTGATACGATACCGGGGCAATCCCCCAAGCTTGGCAGTTGCCAAGGGGAGTGCCCATACCCATGTTTTTAGATCTCTTTCTTCGAAGGTGGCGTTGAAGGAGTTGTTGATGAAGTAGGCTTGTCATCCATCTTCCAAGCCACAGGTTCATCATCATAGAAGGATGGCCGAGTCTTCGGGATCCTCAAATCTGCAGCGAAACTCAACCTCTTAAATCTGTATTCACACTCATAGTTTTGGTTTTGCAAGTCATAAATCTGGGCTTGGAGATGCTCGATCTTGTCATGAAGCTTGAAGATGGTCTCCCCAATGTTCTTGGCATCCAACTTGTGATTGTTGGTGAACTCCGCGACCATCATGTGATTAGAGTTGAGTCCACGTTCCATCATACCTTGGCACTTGAAAACTTGTTGCTCCATTGCTTCGAGTCTTGTCTCCATGCTTTCGGTCTTCTTGGGCCCCTCAACATCGCGGATGTGCAGCACCCCCTCACGCATCTCAATGGTTTGAGGGTGTTGCAGCACTTCCGCGAGGTAAGGGTTGATGACCTTCTCGAAAAACTTGTCCTTGGGGGCGCTTGGGGACATCATGATGATCTAGATCTGTCAGAAAAACAGCTCAAAACAAGGACATAAGATATTGCCGTGGTACGGTGGTCAACACCTTCGAGAGATTATATAATGAATTTTACCGACCAAAAGAAGTATCGTGCAAGAAAACAGAGTCCGAAAGGAAAACGAGGTGGCCACAAGGACGAGGGGGCGCGCCGAGGGGGGTAGGGCGCGCCCTCCACCCTTGTGGTGGCCTCGTGTCTCTTTCGGACTATTTTTTATTTTCCTAATTTTTTAAATATTCCAAAACGGAGAAAATTTATCATTGAACACGTTTTAGAGTTGGTTTACCTACCGTACCACATACCTATTACTTTTCGGAGTCTGAAACATTCTGGAAAGTGTCCCTTATGTACTCCTCCGGTGTTATGGTTATATTAGTCTCAACATTTATGGGAGCACCTGAGATATAATGTTATATTCTTTGACCGCTTACCACCTTTAGATTTGTGCCTTTGGCGTTGTTGATTTTTATGGCACCGGAACGATAGACCTCCTCGATAATGTAAGGGACTTCCCATTTAGAGAGAAATTTTCCTGCAAAAAATCTTAAACGAGAGTTGTATAGCAAAACATGATCACCTACATTAAACTCACGCTTTTGTATCCTTTTGTCATGCCATCTTTTAACTTTTTCTTTAAACAACTTGGCATTCTCATAGGCTTGGGTTCTCCATTTATCAAGTGAGATAATGTCAAATAACCTCTTCTCACTGGCAAGTTTGAAATCATAATTGAGCTCTTTAATAGCCCAATATGCCTTATGTTTGATACGTCTCCAACGTATCTATAATTTTTTATTGTTCCGTGCTATTATATTATCTGTTTTGGATGTTTAATGGGCTTTAATATGCTCTTTTATATTATTTTTGGGACTAACCTATTAACTGAAGGCCCAGTGCCAGTTTCTGTTTTTTTGCCTATTTCAGTGTTTTGCAGAAAAGGAATACCAAACGGAATGAAACCTTCGCGATGATCTTTCTTGGAACGAAAGCAATCCAGAAGACTTGGAGTTGAAGTATGGAACTCCGCGAGGCGGCCACGAGGCAGGAGGGCGCGCCCAGGGGGTAGGCGTGCCCCCCACCCTCGTGGGCCCCACGGAGCTCCACCGACGTACTTCTTTCGCCTATATATACTATTATACCCTAAAACATCAGGGGGAGCCACGCAACCACTTTTCCACTGCCGCAACCTTCTGTACCCGTGAGATCCCATCTTGGGGCCTTTTCCGGCGCTCTGCCGGAAGGGGAATCGATCACGGAGGGCTTCTACATCAACATCATAGCCCCTCCGATGAAGTGTGAGTAGTTTACCACAGACCTTCGGGTCCATAGTTATTATCTAGATGTCTTCTTCTCTCTCTTTGGTTCTCAATACAAAGTTCTCCTCGATGTTCTTGGAGATCTATTCGATGTAATACTCTTTTGCGGTGTGTTTGCCGAGATCCGATGAATTGTGGATTTATGATCAAGATTATCTATGAATAATATTTGGTTCTTCTCTGAATTCTTATATGCATGATTTGATATCTTTGCAAGTCTCTTTGAATTATCGGTTTAGTTTGGCCTACTAGATTGATCTTTCTTGCAATGGGAGAAGTGCTTAGCTTTGGGTTCAATCTTGCGGTGTCCTTTCCCAGTGATAGCAGGGGCAGCAAGGCACGTATTGTATTGTTGCCATCGAGGATAAAAAGATGGGGTTTATATCATATTGCTTGAGTTTATCCCTCTACATCATGTCATCTTGCTTAATGCGTTACTCTGTTCTTATGAACTTAATACTGTAGATGCATGCTGGATAGCGGTCGATGTGTGGAGTAATAGTAGTAGATGCAGAATCGTTTCGGTCTACTTGACACGGATGTGATGCCTAGATTCATGATCATTGCCTAGGTATTCTCATAATTATGCGCTTTTCTCTCAATTGCTCGGCAGTAATTTGTTCACCCACCGTAATACATGCTATCTTGAGAGAAGCTACTAGTGAAACCTATGGCCCCCGGGTCTATTTTACATCATATAAGTTTCCAATCTACAATTCTAGTTTCCTATTTATTTTATTTTGCAATCTTTACTTTCCAATCTATACAACAAAATACCAAAAATATTTATCTTACTATCTTTATTAGATCTCACTTTTGCGAGTGACCGTGAAGGGATTGACAATCCCTTTATCGCGTTGGTTGCAAGGTTCTTGATTGTTTGTGCAGGTACTAGGTGACTTGCGTGTTATCTCCTACAGGATTGATACCTTGGTTCTCAAAAACTGAGGGAAATACTTACGCTACTTTGCTGCATCACCCTTTCCTCTTCAAGGGAAAACCAACGCATGCTCAAGAGGTAGCAAGAAGGATTTCTGGCGCTGTTCTCGGGGAGATCTACACCAAGTCAAGACATACCAAGTACCCATCATAAACTCTTCTTCCTCGCATTACATTATTTGCCATTCGCCTCTCGTTTTCCTCTCCCCCACTTCTAAAACGATTTTCGAAAACCTTTGCCTTTTCTTCGCCCTTCTTTCGTTCGATCTTTTGTTTGCTTGTGTTACCATGTGCCTTCCTTTTGCTTGCATCTTCTCTTGCTAAAAGTTTATGGATCCTCATCCACTTGCTAATCTTTTTACGAGATCCAATTATGATGAACCAATTTCTAGTGATGTGAGTGCACTAGATTATCTTTATGAGGTTTTGCTTGAAATTCGTGAATCTAAAAATTGTGATGAAGTGTTGAAAGAAGAAATTTATAAAGTGATTCACGATAGCTCCTTGAATAAAAAGCATGAGTGCAATGATTCTACTATAAATTCTATTAATGACAATTGTGCTAATAATATGCAAAACGCTAAGCTTGGGGATGCTAATTTTGCTATGTCTACTACTTGTTGCAATGATCATGATTGGGGTGATTCTTCTTATGATCTTGAAAATTTATTTAAGCCCCATGATGAATATGAGATTGATAATAGTGTTTGCAATAATATTGAAAGTGGGTTTGTAAGAGTGTCAACTTTAGATCCGACATATTTGGAGGATTTTCAATCTTACGAAATTTTTGATAAAAGTGGGTTTGGAGAGGTCATGACTTTAGTTAATGTTAATCCCACTATTTTGGAAGAGTGTCAACTTTGCATGCATGTGGTTCATAAAGAGAATATTTTATGTGATAGCTATGTTGTTGAATTTGCTTATGATCCTACATGTAATTATTATGAGAGAGGAAAATATGGTTGTAGAAATTTTCATGTTACTAAATTACCTCTCTTCATGTTGAGAATGCTATCGTCTCTTTCTTCTTCCTTGCATATGCTAGTTTTTGCTTGCCTTGAAAATTTGTTTGCTTACAAAATGCCTATGCATAGGAAGTATGTTAGACTTAGATGTGTTTCTCACTTGTTTTATTATGCTCTTTTTGCGCTTCAATTCTTGTCTTTCATGTGAGCATCATTAAAATTATCAATGCCTAGCTAAAAAGGCTTTAAAGAAAAGCGCTTGTTGGGAGGCAACCCAATTTTATTTTTGCTTTTGCTTTTTAGGTTATGTTTAGTAATAAATTTTTTATCTAGCCTCTGCTTAGATGTGTTTTTATGTTTTAATTAGTGTTTGTGCCAAGTAGAACCTTTGGGAAGACTTGGGTGAAGTCTTTGCGATCTTGCTGTAAAAAACAGAAACTTTTGCGCTCACGAGATTAGCTGTCATTTTTTACTGGAGAGTGCTTTTAGGTTGATTCTTTTTGAAGATGATTAATAGACAAATTCCTCACGCCCAACAATTTATTTCAGAATGTTTGGAGTTACATAAGTATTCATTTGATACAGATTGCTACAGACTGTTCTGTTTTGACAGATTCTGTTTTTTTCGTGTGTTGTTTGCTTATTTTGATGAATCTATGAGTAGTATCGGGGGGTATAATCCATAGAGAAGTTGTAATACAGTAGTTTTAATACAAATATAAATAAAGAATGAGTTAATTATAGTATCTTAAAGTAGAGGTTTATTTTCTTATACTAACGGAGCTCATGAGATTTTATGTTAAGTTTTGTGTTGTGAAGTTTTCAAGTTTTTGGGTAAATATTTGATGGATTTTGGAATAAGGAGTGGCAAGAGCCTAAGCTTGGGGATTCCCAAGGCACCCCAAGGTAAAATTCAAGGACAACCAAAAGCCTAAGCTTGGGGATGCCCCGGAAGGCATCCCCTCTTTCGTCTTCGTCTATCGGTAACTTTACTTGAAGCTATATTTTTATTCACCACATGATATGTGTTTTTCTTGGAGCGTCTTGTGTGATTTGAGTATTTGCTTTTTAGTTTACCACAATCATCCTTGCTGTACACACCTTTTGGGAGAGACACGCATGAATCGGAATTTATTAGAATACTCTTTGTGCTTCACTTATATCTTTTGAGCTAGATAATTTTGCTCTAGTGCTTCACTTATATCTTTTTAGAGCACGGTGGTGGTTTTATTTTATAGAAATAATTGATCTCTCATGCTTCACTTATATTATTTTGAGAGTCTTTTAGAACAGCATGGTAATTTGCTTTGGCTATAAAATTAGTCCTAATATGATGGGCATTCAAGATGGGTATAATAAAAACTTTCATATAGAGTGCATTGAATACTATGAGAACTTTGATACTTGATGATTGTTTTGAGATATGAAGATGGTGATATTAGAGTCATGCTAGTTGAGTATTTGTGAATTTGAGAAATACTTGTGTTGAGGTTTGCAAGTCCCATAGCATGCACGTATGGTAACCGTTGTGTAACAAATTTGAAGCATGAGGTGTTTCTTTGATTGTCCTCCTTATGAGTGGTGGTCAGGGACGAGCGATGGTCTTTTCCTACCAATCTATCCCCCTAGGAGCATGCTGATACGTCTCCAACGTATCTATAATTTATGAAGTATTCATGCTATTATATTATCTGTTTTGGATGTTTATGGGCTTTACTAAACACTTTTATATTATTTTTGGGACTAACCTATTAACCGGAGGCCCAGCCCAAATTGCTGTTTTCTTGCCTATTTCAGTGTTTCGAAGAAAAGGAATATCAAACGGAGTCCAAACAGCATGAAACCTTCGGGAGAGTTATTTTTGGAACGGAAGCAATCCAGGAGACTTGGAGTAGACGTCAGGGAAGCTTCGAGGAAGCCACGAGGCAGGGAGGCGCGCCCTACCCCCTGGGCGCGCCCCCACCCTCGTGGGCCCATCGTGGCTCCCCTGACCGACTTCTTTCGCCTATATATGTCCATATACCCTAAAAACATCGGGGAGCACAATAGATCGGGAGTTCCGCCGCCGCAAACCTCCAGAGCCACGAAAAACCAATCGGGACCCCGTTCCGGCACTCTGCCGGAGGGGGGATCCATCACCGGTGGCCATCAACGTCTACAAGAAGAAGGTTGTGTAGTAGACATCAAGCTCTTTTATGGCGCCGTTGCCGGGGAGGTTAGTGCTTGAAGGTATATCTTTATATCTTGCAATTGAATCTTTTAGTTTCTTGTTTTATCACTAGTTTAGTTTATAAAAGAAAACTACAAAAATGGAATTAAGGGTGCCTCATATGCTTCATCTTTTTAATATCTTTCATGAAAATAAGGATTCCGATAATTGTGCTCAATTGCTAGAGGAAGAGTGCATTAGGATGTTTGGCACTAAATATTTGAATGATGAGCATTATTGCAATGTTGTTAGTATGAATTCTTTGAATATCCATAGTACTAATGATGATTGCACTAGTCATGATGAAAATGTCTCTTATAAGCATGTCAACTTTTGTGGAATACATAGAGCTTGCAAGTACACACCAAATAGGGAAGATAGATTTTGCAAGAGGCATAAGTATTTGAAAACTAAATGGTTGCAAGAAAGGCTAGATGATTGTGCTAAAAGATTCAATATTTATCGCCATCCTTGTGAACTTTGCAATGAACATGGTCATTTAAAGCTCCAATGCTATTTGTTTCATGATCAAATCGTGTCCAAAAATTGTGATAACTTGATTACCCTTGAGCATCATAAAGAGCTTAGTCTTCTTTTGGGGTATGACGAAATGAAACGTATAACTGAGGGTATTCCAAAATTTAATCTTGATAGATTTCTTGATTTTGATCTAGAAGAAATTTTTATGTATTGTGCGGTGAATTGCATTGAAAATCCTTATATTGCCAATTACATAAAGAAAAGAAAATAAATAGAAGATGAAGAGAATACTAATGAAAGGGAAGAGACTTCCCAATATCCTCCTATTATTTCTTACTATGAATCAGGTAACGAGGAGGAGCTTTCTATTCAACCAGTCTCATTAATAAGGAGCTCAAAAGAGAGGGATAAACCCACACATGATGTGAAGAAGAAAAATAAAAGATGGAGAAGCAAAGGTAGAAAGGTATCCCTCCCAAATGATGTTGCTCCTATTACTCATTGTTATGATGATAATTGCTATACTATTGGTGCTATCCATACTATTAATGATGAGAGTGATTATGCTTATGATATGAAAAGGCCCAAGCTTGGGGATGCTATGTTTGATGAGAATGAAATGTTTGAGAATATATTTGCTGCAATTAATGTTTGTCCCAAGCTTGGGGATGCTATGTTTAATGAATATGATATTTTTTAGCCTCCCAAGTTTTGATGAGCAAATTTATTATGATGTTAGCATTCCTCCTATTTATGATGGTTATATTGATGAAAGTGGGTTTGGAAGAGTGTTGTCGGGTGGTAGGTGCGACATATGCCAACGGGTGGCTTATCATTGTGGGAGCCAGTAAAACATCGCCGGTGCCTGGAAACGGGATGAGGCCAAGACATGCACGCCGGCGGATCTTACCCAGGTTCGGGGCTCTCCGTGGAGATAACACCCCTAGTCCTGCTCTGCGGGGTCTCCGCATGATCACTAGATCAATACAAGTAGCTACAAGCGCTCCTTGAGCTGTTTGGCTAGAGGAAGAAGAAGGGCAAGGCTAGCTCTCCTTTTCTCTCTAGGTGGTGTGTGGAATCCTATGAGATCAACCCTTTGCATGGGTGTCCCGGGGGGGTTTATATAGGCCTACCCCCCAGGGGTACAATGGTAATCCGGCCGGGCGCGGGTCCCAGCCGTCAGTGTCTATGCTCGCCGGCTTCTCCGCCGGTCATTGGGGCCCGCCGACTGGTGGGTCCCGCCGGCTGCCGGCCTCTTGGCCGGCAGGCCGGCCCCACCGCTTGGGGGCTTTGTGGGCGGCTGGTTACTGTTGCCTCGCCTCTGATGACGAGGGCTTTGTCGAGGTAAGCGTGGCTACAGTGTCGCCGCCTTGCGAGCTCTCACTGTAGCCTTACCTCGTCTTGTCTCCTTAATGAGGCACATGCTTCGAGGGAGGGAGGTAGCCGGCTATTGGGAGCCGGCCACACCCCTGGCCGACTAGAGGAGGCCAGGCCGCCTTCGGGTGTCTCTCTGGAAAAGGGGCCCGCCGCCCACGGGCCGTACTGGCGCCTGTCGTGGGTGACATCGAGGCCAACATGGCTACAGTGCCGCGCCGGACGGGGGATGGCTGGCCCGTACGGCACCCTGTGGCCATGCCTGTGCCGGGATTCGGGGGTAGTGGGCTGTACTGCGGCCACACCCCATCCTATCGCCGTTATGTGGGTACATTCTTAGTGAGTGCAGTCTTGGCCGGCTTCTGGGAGCCGGCTTTCTTCATGGCCGGCTTCTGGGAGTCGACTTTCTTCATGGCCGGCTTCTGGGAGTCGGCTTTCTTCATGGCCGACTTCTGGGAGTCGGTCCTCTTGGGGCCGGCTCCCTGGAGTCGGCTATCTCGTATCTTTCTTGGGGGAGGTTTCTGAGGCTGGGTTGCCTTCTGGGAGGCGGCTCTGGGGATAGCCGGCCGGGGGAAGGCGGTCCTATGCTTTGTATGCTTGAAGGCTTGAATGGCCTGGTAATTTTTCAAAGAGCCAGGGGGAGTCGGTTAGGCTACCTGTGGCCATTTACTCCAAAGTCCCCGAAGCTGGTTGGGCTTCGAGGCTGAGAGGAGGTCGAGAAGCTCGGTCAGCTTCTTATCTTGACGAGCTAGCAGCTGGGAGCCGGCTTCGGTTGGGCGATCCGTCTTGGCGAATTTTTTTTAAAGTCAGAGGGCGGGAGTCTGTTGGCGCGTGCGCCGGGCTGCGGGCCGGCCGCTCGCCGCCTACGAACCACGTGGCGTCCCTTGGCTGAAAAGAGCCTGCCAACCCACGCGCGCGACAAGACGTCGCCGCAGGCCGAGGGCCCACCACTCCTACGCCTAGGCCCAGGCGCGGATTCTTTGCGGCCCAAAGCTGTCCGCACGTCTTCCGGCGGCGGCTTCGGCACGCTGTTAGGGCGCAATAATCGCGGGACGTGGGGGAGTGGGCGCAGTTAATCCCACGTTCCTCCCCACGCCTCGCCTCCTCGGCTTCGCCTCACGAGGCTATAAGTAGGGGGAGGAGGGGAAGCGGCAGACGCTCGCACGCTCCTCTCCTCTCCGCCATCTTCTTCCTCCTGCTTTCCCTCGCAGCAGGGACTCGCCGCCGCGCCGTCCCACCAATCTTCACTCCGCCCCGCAGCTTTGCCGCCGCAAGGCCGTGCTTTCTCCGCCGCCGCACTCTTCCTTGTCAGCCTCTCGCCACCATGCAGTACGGCGGGGACTGGGACGGCTCCAATGTCCATATGGACCACATCGAGTTCCTCCGCAAGACGCGGCGGTTGCCCGGCGCTGACCAGGTGCGGGTCCGTCTCGCGCCTGCGAAGGAGATCATGCCGGAGCCGGAGGAAGGCGAGCAGCTAGTCTTCCGCTCGCATTTCCTGCGCGGCATCGGCTTGCCGGCGAGCGCTTTCTTCCGCTCCTTCCTCGACTTCTATCAACTCCAGCCGCACCACCTCACTCCGAACATGGTGGTGCTGCTGTCCGCCTTCGTTACCTTGTGCGAAGGCTTTCTTGGCGTTCTCCCCACCCTCGAGCTCTGGGGGGAGTTCTTCCAATCTAAGCTGGGCACCCGCATGCAGGGCGTGCCGGTCCAGAGCGGCGCCTTCATCGCGATGCGGAGGCCAGCGGCCGACAACCCCTTCCCCGTCATCACGTTAATCCAGTCGATGAAGCGCTGGCAGAAGTCATATTTCTACGTGAAGAACGTCGCCCCACAAGGTGACTACGTCAACTTGCCGGCTTACGTAGCCGGCCCGCCGGCTGGGAGGCGGCCCCAGTGGTCCTATCGGGCCGTGACGCTGACGCAGGCTGGAGCCGCGACCGTCGCCCGACTGCGGGTGATGATCCAGTCGGACGGCCTGACTGGGTCTGACTTGCTGGCCGCCTTCGTCGCGCGTCGGGTGCTTCCGCTTCAGAGCCACCCTCACCTGATCTGTCAGATGAGCGGCCAAGTCGATCCGAGTCGGATGTGCACCAAGGACATGCCGCACGACGAGGTGGCCCATATGGTGAATTACCTTGCGAACTGCAAGCTCTCCGCAGAGTGGCAGTTTGGCAAGGAGCCATATTCCCGTGCACATCCTCCGCCCACGGTATGTTCTCTTTTTCCTTTTCTTCTCTTAGTTTTGTCGCCGAGTTCCTTCTGGCCGTCTCTGACCAGTCGGCACGCCTTGGCAGAGCCCTCTCCTTCGACCTGCAGCCGGGTCGGAGGCGGAGTGCCGATTCCTCCCCGACCGGGTGGAGCATGACCTGGAGGACCACGACTTGGGGCAGCCGCCATGGATGACAACACCGAGGCGGGTGGCGGCGAAGCAGGCGGCTCCGGGCTTGGAGCCAGCTTCGACGACTGGCCGGATGACGACAAGGCGGAAATCGTCCCACGCTGCCAGCCGGCGTCCGGCCACGGCGCAGGTTCCTCCGCCGCGCCGCCTGCTCGGGGCGGCGGGCAGAAGCGCCGTGCCGCGTCGGGCTTGTTCAGCAGCCGGCCGAAGAAGCCCAAGGGTGGGGCGGCGGCGACCAGGCGGGATGAGGCGGCCGCGAAGGCGGTCCACTTCCGCAAGGTGGTGAAGCAGCCGCAGATGGTGTCGGCGTAAGTGTATATTCCTTTGTACATTCTTTCTTCTTTTCTTGGTGATTTCTGAATCCATGCCCTTTCTCAAAAAATCAGGGCTCCGCTTTCGCTCGAGCGGGTTGCTGCCGCCTCCGTCTTTGGATTACCGGGAGGATCCGGGAGCACCCGCCGCGTGGACCCCCGCGCCGAGCTTCAGGCGGCGACAGAGCAAAACGCGCGGGAGGAGCGGGAGGCGGAGGAGTTGAGGGCGGCTGCCGCCAAGGCGGCACAGGAGGAGGAGGAGGCGGCGAAGGCGCGCGCCGACGCAGCGGCCAAGGCCCAAGCGGAGGCTGCGGCCGCGGCAACAGCGTAGGGGCCTTGCTCGTTACCCCTCTGCGTGTCGTGGCGCCCGAGGTTCCGGGGCCCCCGCCAGAGGAAGCCGGCGGCGACCAGCCGGGATTGGAAAGGGAGGACGACGTCGTCGTCCCGAAGAGGGAGGCGGCACCGGCCCCGCCGACTGGGGCGGCTCAAGGCGGCCGGCCTATCGTGCCGCCTGCGCAATTGGCCGGGGGCGAGCCGGCCGCGAGGACGGACCTGGTGGTCCAGTCGCCATCGCGCCAGCGCACGGGGAAGGCCGCATCGGACCCGCAGAAGGCCGCGGGCTCCGGCTCGTCGGCCCAGGACGTGGAGGCGGCCAGCGCCAGCTCGGGGTGGACACCGGGTGGACGGATGGCTGTGGTGAACGTGGCAGCGCAGGACGTCCGGAACCGGCTTCAGTCCCAGGCTGCGGCGCTGAGGAAATACAATGAGGAGTTCTTTGCGACGCGAGCGGCCATTCAGGTTAGTCTTCCTATTTTTGCTTTTTTGATCTTGGTTTCTTCCGCGGGGGCGCGTCAGCACACCCACTGGGTGTAGTCCCCGAGTTCCGAGTCGGCTACTGAGCAGGCGGCTTGGAACTTCTTAGCGGGCTTTGTTTTGCTATCTTGTTCTCATTCGCTCCTCTGCCTGACTTGCAGGACTACCACAACCTCCGCGCGGCTGCCTTCAACTCCCAGGCTCGGGAGCTGACCCAGAAGAATGCTGACCTATCTGAGAGCCGGGGTAAGTGCTTAGTCTTTTATCTCACGTGAGGGCGCGTCAGCGCACCCACTGGGTGTAGTCCCCGAGATTCGGGCCGACTGCTGAGCAGTCGGGTCGGATCTTCCTTGATGACTTCTTCCTTATTGCTTCTTTCTTTTCTGCCATCCCTGCAGCGGCCAACGCCAGTCTGAGGGAGCAGCTAGGTGGGGCTCAGGCCGCCCTCCGTGCTAAGGAGGCCGAGTTTGACGCCTTGGCACAGGAGCGTGACCGCCTGGCCAAGAGGTTGGCCGACCAGGAGAAGAGCCACAAGGCGGCCCTGAAGGCGGTGCAGGACAGCGAGGCCGCCCTCCAAGCCGAATATGAGACAGAGACGGCCAGCTGGGCCGAAGCGAGGCAGTCGCTGATCAACGGCTATGGCCAGATCGAAGACTTGGTTGACGGTAGGCCGCCCTCTTCTTCGTCCTCGCTTGCCGCTTGCCGTTTGGCTCATTTTCTGACTTGGTGTTTTTCTCTTCTTTCTCTTTCTTTCTTGCGCAGAGTACTTCCATGGCTACTCTACTGCCGCCAACTAGGTCGAGGCCCACCGCGAGGCACGAAGGCAGGTTGGCGCCGAGATCACGCCGAACGCTCGCCGGTCGCTGGAGGAGCAGCTCTTGGCGATTCAAGCCCGCCTCCAGCCGGCTCACCGCATGCTCCGCCGGCTTCAGCGTGTTGGGGCGCAGGTGTTGGCCGCTCTCTGGCCTGGTGAGGTGATTCCCCGCACCCCCAGTCGGACTGCCGACTGGCTGGAGGTGGCGGTCGGCCGCATCGAGGCCTGGAAGGCTTCTGCGGCTCGGTCCGGTGCCAGGCGGGCGCTGGAGTTCGCCAAGGCCTGGTATCCCGAGCTGAGTCTGGACCAGCTGGCCACCTGGCGGCAGGAGGCCGACACGAAGCTGGAGCCGGCGCGGCCGGCTATCATCCAGCGGGCTTCGGCGATTGCCGACTACACCGACACCAGCGCCTTCGCTCCTGAGGTGGACGACAACGGCGTTGCCCAGCCGGAGGAGTGGTTCAGGCTGAACCCGGCAGATGGCGAGGACTCGGCAGAGGAGATCGACTCCAGCGACGAGGGCGAGGAGGAGGAGGAGGAGGGTGAAGACGCCGCGCCAGATGGTGGAGCGGCCGGTCAGCCTCAGCTTGACCGTGCCTCCAGCAACAAGGCACACGCGGGTGCACCACCTGCAGCCGGCGATGATCAAGCCGAGACCCGCCAGCCGGCGGCGCCGTCCCCACCGACCAGCCCGGCTCCCATGCTGCGCCCTTAGTCTAGTCTGCTGCCTCTACTTTCCTGTTTTACCACTCTTGGAACAGTATTTTGTTAAGTTTGCACAATTCCACCCACTGGGGGTGTATTCGAACTATATTGACTGCCGGCCTGTTGGGGGCCTTATGTGTAAATATAATTATGCATGCGTTTGGCTTTCCCTTGTTCTTTGCTTTTCATCCTTCGGCTGTTTCCTTTGCCGCCCTCCCTTGGTTGCCGCCTTCCCAACCGGACAGCTGCTCTGCAATCTGTGGCTGGAGAAGTGCTTGGCCAGTTGGGAGGGCAAGTACTCTAGCTTTGTTGGATTATAGCGAAGTGACTGGGAGGCCGGCCAGCCGGCTGTTTTGACAGCCGGTAGGCGTGGTTGGAGGCCGTCTTTGCGTTATATAAGTTCGTTAGTCCTTAGCCGTTTTTCATGTGGGCATCCTTTCTGCCTTTGGCTCTTGCCAGTCGGACAGTCGGTTCTTCGAGCTGCGACTTTCAACAAGAGAGGGCTCGGGTGCCGGCACACTACTTGTCTGACTTCAGGTAGAACTTTTAATATAACTTAAGGAGGCCAGTCCCCGGGCCGACTAGTCGAACCCGGTGCCAGACAGAAAATCAAATGTAATAATACATTCATGAGTATGACACTCGTCATTCATAGATAAAGGAGGGCAGTCCCCGAGTGCGCCTCGGGGGGCCCGTTTGTCTCATATTTAATAAAAAGGTAGCATGATACATACTGCTTTCAACTGTAAAATCTTCTCAGGAGGTTCGCGTTCCATGGTCGCTCCAACTCCTTGCCGGAATCATCCCTCTTGCGTGCTCTTGGTTTTTGTGCGTCGATCAGGTAGTAGGAGTCGTTGCCTAGTGCCTTGCTGACGATGAAAGGGCCTTCCCAAGGGGCCGAGAGCTTGTGCTGGCCGGCTGTTCGCTGGATCACCCGAAGCACAAGGTCGCCCTCTTGGAAGGATATTGGCTTGACCTTCCGGTTGTGGTAACAGCGCAAACCCTGCTGGTAGATGGCGGGCCGGCTGAGTGCTAACAGCCGGCCTTCTTCAAGCAGGTTGACGCCGTCTTCTCGCGCTTCCTTGGCCTCCGCCTTCGTGTACATGGTGACCCGAGGCGAGTTGAACTCGATGTCAGTTGGGATGACAGCCTCGGCACCATATACAAGGAAGAACGGAGTGAAGCCGGTTGACTTGTTTGGGGTAGTACGCAGACTCCAGAGGACAGCTGGCAGCTCATCGAGCCAGCAGCCGGCCAAGCGCTCCAGTGGTACGATCAGTCGGGGCTTGATGCCGGAGAGGATGAGGCCGTTTGCTCGCTCGACCTGGTCGTTTGACTGCGGGTGGGCAACGGACGCTAAGTCCAGTCGGATGCCTTCTGTCGCGCAGAAACGTGCCAGTGCTCCTTTGGCAAAGTTTGTGCCGTTGTCGGTGATGATGCTGTGCGGCACGCCATACCGAGTAGTGATGTCGGCAATGAATGTCACGGCAGTCGGCCCGTTCAGCTTCTTGATCGGCTTCGCTTTGATCCACTTGGTAAATTTGTCCACGGCGACAAGCAGATGTGTCAAGCCGCCGCGGGCTGTCTTGAATGGGCCCACCATGTCCAGCCCCCAGACGGCAAAGGGCCAGGTGAGGGGGATGGTCTTGAGTGCGAAAGCCGGCAAGTGTTGCTTGGAATTGAAGACTTGGCATCCTTTGCAGCATTTGACTATCTCTTTGGCATCTTCCAAAGGAGTCGGCCAGAAGAAACCATGGCGGAAAGCTTTGGCCACAAGTGATCTTGAGGCTGCGTGGTGGCCGCATTCGCCTTGGTGGATATCCTTGAGGATTGCTACACCCTTCTCTGGCTCGATGCAGCACTGGAAGACCCCAGTGACGCTGCGCTTGACAAGTTCTCTGTTTATTATTGCATATGCTCCGGCTCGGCGTTGCACTAGTCTTGCCGAGATCTCATCAGTCGGCAGCTCTCTGTTGACTAGGAAGTTGAGGATGGGCTGGGCCCATGATGGAGCTGTGACTTCTTCTACTGTTAGTACGACCACTGTGACTCGGGTGGGTGGGTTGGGTGGTGGAGAGTTGGAGTCGGCCACCGCTTCTTGTGCCGCTGCAGTCCCCGGGCCGACTGCTGCAGTCCCCGGGCCGGGTTCTGAAGTCCCCGAGCCGGGTGCGACTACGGCAGTCCCCGGGCCGCTTGTCAAAGTCCCCGAGCCGCCTGCTGGGTTCCTCCAGTCGGATCCGGCTGCATCGGGGGCGGGCGGTACGAAGATAGAGTCCGATTCTGGAGACGGCTTGATAGACGGTTTGAGGAGGCGCTAGAGAGAGACACCGGTTGGTATAGCCTATCGGGTGGGGCCGATCCGTGCCAGGGCATCTGCTTGGTCGTTGTCGCCCCGTGGCACGTGAAGGAACTCGCACCCTTCGAAGTACCCACTGATCTGCTGGACGAGGAATCGATAGTTTGCCATATTTGCATCCTTGGCGTCCCAGTCGCCAGATGACTGCTGGACCACCAAGTGTGAGTCGCCATAACACAGGATCCGGCGTATGCCGAGCTCTTTGGCTAGCCGGAGCCCGTGTATGAGCGCCTCGTATTCAGCCACGTTGTTGGAGGCGGCAAAGTGGATTTGCAGCGTGTATCTGAGCTTGTCGCCTTTGGGAGAGGTGAGGACGATGCCGGCTCCCAAACCGGTGCGCATCTTGGACCCGTCGAAGTGCATCCGCCAATGAGTAGAGTCAGGAGCCGGCGGTAGATACTGGGTCTCGGCCCAGTCGACGAGGAAGTCGGCCAATGCTTGGGACTTGATGGCAGTGCGGGGCTGGTAGAAGATTGTGTAAGGCGCCAGCGCAATGGCCCATTTAGCCACCCGGCCGGATGCATCCCGGCTGCCTATGATCTCGGCAAGCGGGGCGGTGCATACGACCGTGATGGGATGCTCTTGAAAGTAGGGCTTCAGTTTCTTGGCGGCGAAGTACACTCCATAGCACATCTTCTGGTAGTGTGGGTAGTTTTTCTTTGAGCTAGATAGTACTTCGCTTAGATAATATACCGACCTCTGGACTAGCTGGGCTCGGCCTTCTTCTGGGCGCTGGACCACGATGACTGTACTGACCACTCGGCTAGTTGCGGCAATGTAGAGGAGCATGGGCTCCTTCTCAGTCGGCGCCGCCAGGACAGGTGGAGTGGTCAGCATAATCTTCAACTCATGGAGCCTTCGTCTGCTTGGTCATTCCACTCGAAATGAGTGGATTTCTTCATGAGTCGGTACAGGGGGAGAGCCTTCTCTCCTAGCTGGCTGATAAAGCGGTTTAGGGAGGCCAGGCACCCAGTGAACTTCTGTACGTCTCGCAACTTGGTGGGAATCTCCATTCTCTCAATGGCCTTGATCTTCACAGGGTTGCACTCAATGCCGCGTTCAGAGACCAGAAAGCCTAGAAGCTGGCCGGCTGGTACTCCGAACACGCATTTCTCGGGGTTGAGCTTGATCTGGAATCGGCGCAAGTTGGCAAATGTTTCTTTGAGGTCTTCCAGTAGGGTGCCGCGCTTTTCTGTCTTCACCACAATATCGTCTACGTAGACGTGGGCATTTCTGCCGAGTTGCTTGAGGAGGCATTTCTGCATGCAACGCTGAAAAGTGGCACCGGCATTCCTCAAGCCGAATGTCATAGTCAGGTAACAGAAAGCTCCGAATGGTGTGATGAAGGCGGTCTTCAGGCGGTCTGCTGGGTCCAACTTAATCTGGTGGTATCCTGAGTAGGCATCCAAGAAACTCAACAGCTCGCATCCGGCTGTGGAGTCTATTACTTGATCAATCCGTGGCAGAGCAAACAGATCTTTGGGGCAGGCCTTGTTGAGGCTAGTGCAGTATATACACATACGCCATTTGTTGTTCTTCTTCAACACCAAGACTGGGTTGGCAAGCCACTATGGGAAAAACACTTCCATAATAAAGCCGGCGGCAAGGAGCCGGGCTATCTCTTCTCCTGCGATTCTTCTCTTCTCTTCTGACAGTCGGCGGAGAGGCTGCTTGACCGGCTTCGCGTCCGCTCGGACGTGTAACTTGTGCTCGGCGAAATTCTTCGGAACACCCGGCATGTCCTTTGGGGACCATGCAAAGATGTCTCCATTCTCACGGAGGAAGTCGACGAGCTCGCCTTCCTATTTACTGTCCAGGTTTGCACCAATGACTGCAAACCTCTCCGGGTTCTCCGGGTCCAGAGGTATCTTATTCGTCTCCTTGGCCGGCTGGAAGGAGCCCTGCGCATCATATTCCTTGGGGTTGGGGGACAAGGCCGGCCGCTTGCCGGCCATGGCCACAACTCGCTCCAGCATCTTCTTCTCTTCTGCCACTACGAGGGACTCGGCCAGCCGGCTGCTGGCTGTAGCGCACTCGATGGACTTCTTGTAGTCGCCGGCTACAGTGATGATCCCCTTCAAGCTCGGCATCTTCATCTTCAGGTAGGCGTAGTGGGGCACAGCCATGAACTTGGCCAGAGCAGGTCGGCCGAGCAAAGCGTGGTAAGGGATTTCCAGATCCACTACCTCGAACCAGATTGCTTCTCGGCGAAAGTGATCCTTGTCTCTGAAGAGAACATCCATCTTGATCTTTCCGATCGGGGAACAGGACAGGACGGGTACGATGCCGTGGAACATGGTCCGGCTTGGCATGAGCTGCTTCGCCTTGAGGTTCAACTTCTCCATGGTGTCGCGGTACAGTATGTTGATACTGCTTCCGCCATCAATCAGAACGCGGGAGAATCGGGCAGCCCGCCTCTCCGTTGCGAGGGTGACATCCAACACCAATGCGTAGGAGCCAGGGGACGGCATCACCTCTGGGTGATCGGCCCGACTCCAGTTGATAGGCCTTTCGGACCAATGCATGAACTCGGGGTTGCTGGAGGCGACTGCGTTGACCTCTTGGTGTTGTCGGCGCCGGCTGCGCTTGTCTTCAACCTGGCTCGTGAAGACGACGTAGGCGGCGTGCTCATCAGGGAACTCATCTTGAATGGCTCCGACTGCTGGTCGAGCAGCCGGCTGCTGGGGGGCTGGAGGCGGCGGGCCGGGAGGCGGAGGCGGCACTAGCCCTCGCCCTTGGAGATCCGGGTGAGCCAGTGGCACTTTCGGGTCGTGTGGTTGGACGGCTTCGCGCCGCTGTGGAACTTGCAGGGGCATCGAGAGTCTGCTCGTAGGAGAAGGCCGGCTGCCAAGCCGGCCTGCCGCCTTTCTTCTTGGGAGCGGTCCGTTCTTCGGGCTGCTCGTCTTCGACTGTGGCCACCTGCCGACTGGTGGAAGGCGGCATAGGGGCCTTGCGCTTGTGGTCGTTCTGGTAGGGGCACCGATTGGAGTCGCCAGCCGGCGTCTTAGGAGCCGGAGCGAGCACCTTCCCAGAGGCGTCCACTCGGAGCTCGGTCTTCATCGAGGAGTCGGCTGTGGCGTACTTGTCTGCAATGACCAGCAGCTCGTCGAGGGTAGCCGGCTCATCGCAGAGGAGTCAGTGCTTGAGGAGGGTGCCCTCTCGGCACCCGGGGTGAAGTATTCGATGGCTTGAACCTCGTGCACCCCCTCGCAGGAGTTGCGGAGCTCGGCCCACCGCGTGATGTAGTCGCGGGTCGATTCGCTGGGCCCTTGGACGCATAAGGAGAGCTGGCGGGGCTTGGGAGGCCGCTTGTACGTGCTGGTGAAGTTGCGGACGAAGACTTCCGTGAACTCCAGCCAGCTGTTGACGCTGTAGGGCTTGAGGTTGTTGAGCCAGGTGCGTGCCGTGCCTTGCAGCATGAGAGGGACGTACTTCACGGCTACGCGCCTGTTGCCGTTCGCTATGCTGACAGTGGTAGAGTAGTCGATGAGCCAATCTTCTGGCTTCACAGAGCCGTTGTACTTGGGCGTGTCTCTGGGGAGCGAGAACCCTTTGGGGAAGGGCTCGTTGCGGATGCGGGGGCCAAAGCATGGTGGGCCGACATCATCTTCTTCTTCTAGCGCCAGGGATCGAGCTAGGCGGTCGATCCGGTGGCGGGCGTCGTTCTCGCCGACTCCTTCGCGGTGGCCTAGTCGGCCACCGAGAGTCGGATGCGTGACAGGCTGCGGGGTGGGACATCTCTCCCCACGAGGCGGGGGAGGTGGCGGATTGCCTTGGCGCTCCACTGCTCGAGGGCGGCCTTCCGCGTCGCGCTCGATGGTGCTTCGAGTCCGGCTGCGGCTAGCAGCCGGCTCCTTGTCTTTCCTTGCGCGGGCGCCGCTCGCAGTCGGCGACCGGGATGTTGCGGCGTGCTCTCGGCGCGGGGGAGGACTCTCAGCGCGGGCGCCGGCTTCATGCCGTTCTGCGGCCGCATCGATCAGCTGCTGGATGCGCCTTGTCATGTAGGGGAGCTCATCAGCCCCCAGCCCATTCAGCTCTTCTGCGGCCGCCTGAGCGGCTCGTAGATTTTCGAGCGGTGTGGCATAGACGGGGCGGTTTGCCCCCAACATTCTGGCGATGGCCGCGCCGCGCTTCTTGACGAGGCCGGCTCGGCTCGGCCCGCCGTGAGGCGGCGTACCAAAAGCGGCGCGGTCGACTTCACGCTGGTGGGCCTCGGTGAGGCGTCTCATGGAGGCTATCTTCTGGCCCTCCGTGATGAGGGCGAGGCGGCATGCCTCCAGGGTCTCGGCGTCGGCATCGGCCGGGATGGGGACGGACAAGTCATGCATCGCCGCTTGTAGGGCGTCGTGGGCGTTCTCGCCCGAGTCGGCGACGTGGCTGATGACCAGCACCTCAGTGACAGCGCTGCTGCCGCTGTCAGCTCGAGGGAGAGGGTCGTCGAAGACTACCACGTCGGAGGGGTAGGCGTCGAACGATGCCGTGTCAGAGTCGACAAGCATCGGGTCGGTGGAGCCGACCGACTCCAAGTCTACAGCAAGTTCGCTGGAGACGTTAAGCTGGTCGAGGAGGCTGCCGAGGCGGCTCTCGGGGTAGTCCGTGCCCGCGTCGGATGCGGGCTCGTCGGAGATGCGAGTCTCGCCAAGAAGATCAGCGAGGCAGCTTGCTGCGCAGGCATCGTCGACGCCTTGCAGCGCGTCGGGGCTAGCGCCATCGGGCGTAGCAGGCTGGCTGCGCTCGCGGGGGAGAAAAAGGGTTCCCGTCCAGAACAGGTCTCCGGACGACGGTGCACCTGGCCCCACGGTGGGCGCCAAATGTCGGGTGGTAGGTGCGACATATGCCAACGGGTGGCTTATCATTGTGGGAGCCAATAAAACATCGCCGGTGCCTGGAAACGGGATGAGGCCAAGACATGCATGCCGGCGGATCTTACCCATGTTCGGGGCTCTCCATGGAGATAACACCCCTAGTCCTGCTCTGCGGGGTCTCCGCATGATCACTAGATCAATACAAGTAGCTACAAGCGCTCCTTGAGCTGTTTGGCTAGAGAAAGAAGAAGGGCAAGGCTAGCTCTCGTTTTCTCTCTAGGTGGTGTGTGGAATCCTATGAGATCAACCCTTTGCATGGGTGTCCTGGGCGGTTTATATAGGCCTACCCCCAGGGGTACAATGGTAATCCGGCCGGGCGTGGGTCCCAGCCATCAGTGTCTATGCTCGCCGGCTTCTCCGCCGGTCATTGGGGCCCGCCGACTGGTGGGTCCCGCCGGCTGCCGGCCTCTTGGCCGGCAGGCCGGCCCCACCGCTTGGGGGCTTTGTCGGCGGCTGGTTACTATTGCCTCGCCTCTGATGATGAGGGCTTTGTCGAGGTAAGTGTGGCTACAGTGTCGCCGCCTTGCGAGCTCTCACTGTAGCCTTACCTCGTCTTGTCTCCTTAATGAGGCACATGCTTCGAGGGAGGGAGGTAGCCGGCTATTGGGAGCCGGCCACACCCCTGGCCGACTAGAGGAGGCCAGGCCGCCTTCGGGTGTCTCTCTGGCAAAGGGGCCCGCCGCCCACGGGCCGTACTGGCGCCTGTCGTGGGTGACATCGAGGCCAACATGGCTACAGTGCCGCGCCGGACGGGGGATGGCTGGCCCGTACGGCGCCCTGTGGCCATGCCTACTCCGGGATTCGGGGGTAGTGGGCTGTACTGCGGCCACACCCCATCCTATCACCGTTATGTGGGTACAGTCTTAGTGGGTGCAGTCTTGGCCGGCTTCTGGGAGCCGGCTTTCTTCATGGCCGGCTTCTGGGAGTCGACTTTCTTCATGGCCGGCTTCTGGGAGTCGACTTTCTTCATGGCCGACTTCTGGGAGTCAGTCCTCTTGGGGCCGGCTCCCTGGAGTCGGCTATCTCTTATCTTTCTTGGGGGAGGTTTCTGAGGCTGGGTTGCCTTCTGGGAGTCGGCTCTGGGGATAGCCGGCCGGGGGAAGGCGGTCCTATGCTTTGTATGCTTGAAGGCTTGAATGGCCTGGTAATTTTTCAAAGAGCCAGGGGGAGTCGGTTAGGCTACCCGTGGCCATTTACTCTGACAAGTGTCAACTTTAGGAAGTAATGATCCCACTATTTTGGAGGGTGTTGAATCTTATTGTGATAATTATAAAAGTGGATTTGGAGAGGTCATGACTTTATTTAGTAATGATTCCACTATCTTGGAAGAGGTTTCAATCGATTATGATGAGAACAAAGTTGCGACTTATGATGATTATTGTGATGACACTTATTCTATAAAGAGTAGTGATGATTATATTTATAAAACATGTCATGATTTTGATTACCCTTTTCCTGAACACTACTCTTTTAACGTGGAAACAATTTATAGTATTCGAGTCTCTTATGATACTCCCACTATTCCGATTGAGAAGAATTTTGCTTATGTGGAGAGTAACAAAATTTCTATGCTCGTGGATCATGAAAATAATGCTTTATGTGATGGTTATATTGTTGAATTTATTCATGATGCTACTGAAATTTTTTATGAGGGAGGAACATATGCTTGTAGGAATTGCAATAATATCAAGTTTCCTCTCTATGTGCTTAAAGTTTTAAAGTTATGCTTGTTTTGCCTTCCTATGCTAGTTGATTATTGTTCCCATAAGTTGTTTGATCACAAAATCCCTATGCATAGGAAGTGTGTTAGACTTAAATGTGCTAGTCATATTCTTCATGATGCTCTCTTTATGTTTCAAATTCTTATCTTTTATGTGAGCATCATTGAAATCATCATGCCTAGCTAAGGGCGTTAAACGTTAGCGCTTGTTGGGAGGCAACCCAATTTTATTTTTGTTTCTTGCTTTTTGTTCTGTTTAGTAATAAATAATTCATCTAGCTTCTATTAAGATGTGTTTTCATGTTTTAAATTAGTGTTTGTGCCAAGTAGAACCTTTGGGAAGACTTGGGTGAAGTCTTTATGTTCTTGCTGTAAAAAACAGAAACTTTAGCGCTCACGAGATTAGCTGCCATTTTTTACTGGAGAGTGCTATTTAGTTGATTATTTTTGCAGATGATTAATGGACAAATCCCTCACGTCCAGTAATTTATTTCAGAATTTTTGGAGTTCCATAAGTATACGTTTGATACAGATTACTACAGACTGTTCTGTTTTTGACAGATTCTGATTTCTATGTGTTGTTTGCTTATTTTGATGAATCTATGAGTAGTATCGGAGGGTATGAACCATAGATAAGTTGGAATAAAGTAGATATTACACCAATATGAATTTATAATGAGTTCACAACAGTACCTAAGTGGTGATTTATTTTCTTATACTAACGGAGCTTACGAGTTTTCTGTTAAGTTTTGTGCTGTGAAGTTTTCAAGTTTTGGGTAAAGATTGGATGGACTATGGAATAAGGAGTGGCAAGAGCCTAAGCTTGGGGATGCCCAAGGCACCCCAAGGTAATATTCAAGGACAACCAAAAGCCTAAGCTTGGGGATGCCCCGGATGGCATCCCCTCTTTCGTCTTCGTTCATCGGTAACTTTACTTGGAGCTATATTTTTATTCACCACATGATATGTGTTTTGCTTGGAGAGTCATTTTATTTTATTTTGTTTTGCTTTCTGTATGAATAAAATACCAAGATCTGAAATTCTGAAATTCACACAGCTACATAATTATTTAACTACTCATTGATCTTCACTTATATCTTTTTGGAGTAGTTTGTCATTTACTCGTGTGCTTCACTTATATACTATGAGTAAATGGTTGAATGTCATAAATCTGAAATTATATATGTTTCATATGCCTTTCCCATGGGGAGTAATGCCTTCACATATAAGAAGTTGAGGTGGTAATTTTTTTTGAAGGTTAGCAAACAATTTATTGGTCACTTGAACAATTCATGAAAGAATATTGAAGGAAGAGAGATTTCACATATAAATATACTATCTTGGACATCTTCTATGATTGTGAGCCCCATAAATTATTTTCAAACCTGAGCAAATTAGTTGAAGTTGGACAAGGAAGACAACATAATGAGTTATGCTTGGGCATATTTGTATAGAAGTTATATTGTTATGGATCCTCTAACATGTGGTGCTTGCTATTTAGAATCCTTTGCTAGCCAAAATATCTGTACTAAGTGGGAATACTGCTTGTGCATCCAAATTCCTTGAACCAAGTTTATTCCACGAGTGTCCACCATATCTACCTATATGCGGTATTTATCTACCGTTCCAAGTAAATTTGCATGTGCCAAACTCTAAACCTTCAAATAATAATCTGTTTTGTATGCCCGAATCGCTCATGTAGCGACGAGGGGCTGTCAGTATCTTCCATGCTAGGTGGATTATTCTCACGATGAGTGGACTCCGCTCATCATTCACGAGAAAATGGCTGGTAACTGGGATGCCCAGTCCTATGATCAAAAGATCAAAAACAAATTCGCAAATAATTTAAACAAAACTCCCCCCAGGATTGTTGATAGTTGGATGACACCCGTTGTTTCGGACAAGCCGTGGAGTGTGATTGTTGGTGGAGGGGGAGTAAAATCGTTACCTTTCTGTTTGGGAACTGCATATAATGTATCTATTATGGAAGATATTGGGAACCTTGGTCGTTATGTTGACAATGAAAGTATACCTCTCAAAATTATTTTCATCTCTGTTTTAGCTTCGAGCTCTGGCACCTCTGCAAATCCCTGCTTCCCTCTGTGAAGGGCCTATCTTTTACTTTTATGCAAGAGTCAGTAGTATTCCTTCTCATCCCAACCTACTTTTTAGTTGGCAAGCATCATGTGGTGGAGAAATATCTAAGCATATATGTCCATTCAAATATATTTGAGCATGAATTATTGTTGTTGACATTACCCTTGAGGTAAAAGGTTGGGAGGCGAAACATTAAGCCCCTATCTTTATCTGTGTTCGATGAATACTATTTGTTCTAAAAATATGCTTTGAGTGGTAGCAATCATGGAAGACTATATGATGGTTGAGTATGTGGGATTTTCTAAATCAAAGCTCTTACACAAACCCTTCCTGAAAATAAGATGAATTGCAATTGTTTGATGACTAAGAACTGTTTGTTAGTTTTCAAGAAAGTTTATGATCTATACTTTAACATGTGAGTAGCTTGTTACTTGATCATGAAAAGTTTTATGAGTTGAGCTACTGTTATGACATATAATGATGCTAGAAAAGGTGATTGAAATTATCATTGATCAAACTTGTGCACCTGCTAGCATTCACACTTCATAAATTATTTCTTTTATCATTTACCTACTCGAGGACGAGCAGGAATTAAGCTTGGGGATGCTGATACGTCTCCAATGTATCTATAATTTATGAAGTATTCATGCTATTATATTATCTGTTTTGGATGTTTATGGGCTTTACTAAACACTTTTATATTATTTTTTGGGACTAACCTATTAACCGGAGGCCCAGCCCAAATTGCTGTTTTCTTGCCTATTTCAGTGTTTCGAAGAAAAGGAATATGAAACGGAGTCCAAACGGAATGAAACCTTCAGGAGAGTTATTTTTGGAATGGAAGCAATCCAAGACACTTGGAGTAGATGTCAGGGAAGCTTCGAGGAAGCCACTAGGCAGGGAGGCGCGCCCTACCCCCCTGGGCGCCCCCACCCTCGTGGGCCACTCGTGGCTCCCCTGACCGACTTCTTTCGCCTATATATGTCCATATACCCTAAAAACATCGGGGAGCACAATAGATTGGGAGTTCCGCCGCCGCAAACCTCCAGAGCCACGAAAAACCAATCGTGACCCCGTTCCGGCACTCTGCCGGAGGGGGATCCATCACCGGTGGCCATCTTCATCATCCCAGCGCTCTCCATGACGAGGAGGGAGTAGTTCACCCTTGGGGCTGAGGGTATGTACCAGCAGCTATGTGTTTGATCTCTCTCTCTCTCTCTCTCTCTCTCGTGTTGTTGATTTGGCACGATCTTGATGTATCGCGAGCTTTGCTATTATAGTTGGATCTTATGATGTTTCTCCCCTCTACTCTCTTGTAATGGATTGAGTTTTCCCTTTGAAGTTATCTTATCGGATTGAGTCTTTAAGGATTTGAGAACACTTGATGTATGTCTTGCATGTGCTTATCTGTGGTGACAATGGGATATTCACGTGATTCACTTGATGTATGTTTTGGTGATCAACTTGCGGGTTCAGTGACCTTGTGAACTTATGCATAGGGGCTGGCACACGTTTTCGTCTTGACTCTCCGGTAGAAACTTTGGGGCACTCTTTGAAGTACTTTGTGTTGGTTTGAATAGATGAATCTGAGATGGTGTGATGCATATCGTATAATCATACCCACGGATACTTGAGGTGACATTGGAGTATCTAGGTGACATTAGGGTTTTGGTTGATTTGTGTCTTAAGGTGTTATTCGAGTATGAACTCTAGGATAGATCGAACGGAAAGAATAGCTTCGTGTTATTTTACTACAGACTCTTGAATAGATTGATCAGAAAGGATAACTTTGAGGTGGTTTCGTACCCTACAATGATCTCTTCGTTTGTTCTCCGCTATTAGTGACTTTGGAGTGACTCTTTGTTGCATGTTGAGGGATAGTTATATGATCCAATTATGTTATTATTGTTGAGAGAACTTGCACTAGTGAAAGTATGGACCCTAGGCCTTGTTTCCTAGCATTGCAATACCGTTTGTGTTCACCTTTACCACTTGTTACCTTGCTGTTTTTATATTTTCAGATTACAAAAACCTATATCTACCATCCATATTGCACTTGTATCACCATCTCTTCGCCGAACTAGTGCACCTATACAATTTACCATTGTATTGGGTGTGTTGGGGACACAAGAGACTCTTGGTTATTTGGTTGCAGGGTTGCTTGAGAGAGACCATCTTCAACCTACGCCTCCCACGGATTGATAAACCTTAGGTCATCCACTTGAGGGAAATTTGCTACTGTCCTACAAACCTCTGCACTTGGAGGCCCAACAACGTCTACAAGAAGAAGGTTGTGTAGTAGACATCACATGCACGTAGTGCTTGGTTTTGATGACTTGTAGATTTTTGCAATATGTATGTGAGTTCTTTATGACTAATGTTGAGTCCATGGATTATACGCACTCTCATCCTTCCACCATTGCTAGCCTCTCTAGTACCGCGCAACTTTCGCCGGTACCATAAACCCACCATTTACCTTCCTCAAAACTGCCACCATACCTACCTATTATGGCATTTCCATAGCCATTCCTAGATATATTGCCATGCAACTTTCCGCCGTTCCGTTTATTATGACACGCTTCATCATTGTCATATTGCCTTGCATGATCATGTAGTTGACATCGTATTTGTGGCAAGGCCACCATCCATAATTTTTCATACATGTCACTCTTGATTCATTGCCCATCTCGGTACACCACCGGAGGCACTCATATAGAGTCATATTTTGTTCTAGTATCGAGTTGTCATCCTTGAGTTGTAAATAAATAGAAGTGTGATGATCATCAATATTAGAGCATTGTCCCGTGTGAGGAAAAAAAAGAGAGAGAAAGGCCAAATAAAAAAAGAGAAGGCCCAAAAAATTGAGAGAAAAAGAGAGAAGGGCCAATGTTACTATCCTTTTTCCACACTTGTGCTTCAAAGTAGCACCATGATCTTCATGATAGAGAGTCTCTTATTTTGTCATTTTCATATACTAGTGGGAATTTTCGTTATAGAACTTGGCTTGTATATTCCAACAATGGGCTTCCTCAAAGTGCCCTAGGTCTTCGTGAGCAAGCAAGTTGGATGCACATCCACTTAGTTTCTTTTGTTGAGCTTTCATACATTTATAGCTCTAGTGCATCTGTTGCATGGCAATCCCTACTCACTCACATTGATATCTATTGATGGGCATCTCCATAGCCCATTAATATGCCTAGTTGATGTGAGACCATCTTCTTCCTTTTTGTCTTCTCCACAACCACCATTCTATTCCACCTATAGTGCTATGTCCATGGCTCACGCTCATGTATTGCGTGAAAGTTGAAAAAGTTTGAGAATACTAAAGTATGAAACAATTGCTTGGCTTGTCATCGGGGTTGTGCATTATTTGAACATTTTGTGTGACGAAGATGGAGCATAGCCAAACTATATGATTTTGTAGGGATGAACTTTCTTTGGCCATGTTATTTTGAGAAGACATGATTACTTTGTTAGTATGCTTGAAGTATTATTATTTTTATGTCAATATTAAACTTTTGTCTTGAATCTTTCGGATCTGAACATTCATGCCACAATAAAGAAAATTACATTGAAAATTATGTTAGGTAGCATTCCACATCAAAAATTCTATTTTTATCATTTACCTACTCGAGGACGAGCGAGAATTAAGCTTGGGGATGCTTGATACGTCTCCAACGTATCTCTAATTTTTGATTGTTCCATTCTATTGTATTATCTGTTTTGGATGCTTAATGGGCTTAAATATGCTCTTTTATATTATTTTTTGGACTAACCTATTAACCGAAGGCCCAGTGCCTGTTTCTGTTTTTTTTTCCTATTTCAGTGTTTTGCAGAAAAGGAATACCAAACGGAATCCAAATGGAATGAAACCTTCGCGATGATCTTTCTAGGAACGAAAGCAATCCAGAAGACTTGGAGTTGAAGTGTGGAACTCCGAGAGGCGGCCACGAGGCAGGAGGGCATGCCCAAGGGGGTAGGCCCCCACCCTCGTGGGCCCCATGAAGCTCCACCGACGTACTTCTTTCGCCTATATATATACTCTTATACCCTAAAAACATCAGGGGGAACCACGAAACCATTTTTCCACCGCCGCAACCTTCTGTATCCGTGAGATCCCATCTTGGGGCCTTTTCCGGCGCTCTACCGGAAGGGGAATTGATCACGGAAGGCTTCTACATCAACGCCATAGCCTCTTCGATGAAGTGTGAGTAGTTTACCACAAACCTTCGGGTCCATAGTTATTAGCTAGATGGCTTCTTCTCTCTCTTTGGTTATCAATACAAAGTTCTCCTCGATGTTCTTCGAGATATATTCGATGTAATACTCTTTTGCGGTGTGTTTGCCGAGATCCGATGAATTGTGATTTATGATCAAGATTATCTATGAATAATATTTGGTTCTTCTCTGAATTCTTATATGCATGATTTGATATCTTTGCAAGTCTCTTCGAATTATCGGTTTAGTTTGGCCTACTAGATTGATCTTTCTTGCAATGGGAGAAGTGCTTAGCTTTGGGTTCAATCTTGCGGTGTCCTTTCCCAGTGACAGTAGGGGCAGAAAGGCACGTATTGTATTGTTTCCATCGAGGATAAAAAGATGGGGTTTATATCATATTGCTTGAGTTTATCCCTCTACATCATGCCATCTTGCTTAATGCGTTACTCTGTTCTTATGAACTTAATACTCTTGATGCATGGTGGATAGCGGTCGATGTGTGGAGAAATAGTAGTAGATGCAGAATTGTTTCGGTCTACTAGACACGGAGGTGATGCCTATATTCATGATCATTGCCTAGATATTCTCATAATTATGCGCTTTTCTATCAATTGCTCGTCAGTAATTTGTTCACCCACCATAATACATGCTATCTTGAGAGAAGCCACTAGTGAAACCTATGGCCCCCGGGTCTATTTTACATCATATAAGTTTCCAATCTACAATTCTAGTTTCCTATTTATTTTATTTTACAATCTTTACTTTCCAATATATACAACAAAATACCAAAAATATTTATCTTACTATCTTTATTAGATCTCACTTTTGCGAGTGACCGTGAAGGGATTGACAACCCCTTTATTGCGTTGGTTGCAAGGTTCTTGATTGTTTGTGCGGGTACTAGGTGAATTGCGTGTTATCTCCTACTGGATTGATACCTTGGTTCTCAAAAACTGAGGGAAATACTTATGCTACTTTGCTGCATCACCCTTTCCTCTTCAAGGGAAAACTAACGCATGCTCAAGAGGTAGCAATGTTCTAGTTCAAGAGGTAAATGACATGCTTTTCCATAAACCATTTTATACGGAGACATACCCATAGGATTCTTATAAGCAGTTCTATAAGCCCATACTGCATCATCAAGTTTCTTGGACCAATTCTTTGTAGATATATTAACAGTCTTTTGCAAAATTAATTTAATCTCTCTATTGCTCAATTCTACTTGACCACTGGACTGAGGATGATATGGAGATGCAATTATATGGTTTACATCATACATAGCAAGCATTTTACGGAAAGCACCATGAATAAAATGTGAACCACCATCAGTCATTAAATATCTAGGGACTCCAAACCTTGGAAAAATAACTTCTTTAAGCATCTTAATAGAAGTGTTATGATCAACACTACTAGTTGGAATAGCTTCTACCCACTTAGTAACGTAATCAACAACAACTAAAATATGTGTATAGTCATTAGAGGAAGGAAAAGGTCCCATATAATCAAAGCCCCCAACATCAAATGGTTCAATTACAAGTGAATTGTTCATAGGCATTTCCTGACGTCTACTTATATTACCAATTCTCTGGCGTTCATTAGATGACAAGAAAAACTTATGAGCATCCTTGAAGAGAGTTGGCCAATAAAAACCAGATTGCAATACCTTATGTGCAGTTCTGTCTCCAGCGTGGTGTCCTCCGTAAGACTCGGACTGGCACTTGCGTAGGATCTTTCCCTATTTATGCTCAAGTACACAATGTCTAATAACACCATCTACTCCTTATTTATAAAGGTGTGGGTCACCCCAAAAGTAATGTCTTAAATCATAGAAAAACCATTTCTTTTGCTGGTATGTGAAACTAGGTGGTATAAATTTAGCAACAATGTAATTAGCATAATCAGCATACCATGGAGTATTACGAGAAACATTTATTGCAGGTAATTGTTCATCAGGGAAGCTATCATCAATAGGTAGTGGGTCATCAAGAACATTTTCTAACCTAGACAAGTTGTCTGCGACGGGGTTCTCAGCTCCCTTTCTATCAATAATATGCAAATCAAATTTTTGTAGCAAGAGAACCCATCTAATAAGTCTAGGTTTAGCATCTTTATTTTCCATAAGATCTTTAATAGCAGCATGATCAGTGTGAACAGTTACTTTGGAATCAACAATATAAGGTCTGAACTTATCACATGCAAATACAACTGCTAAAAATTCTTTTTCAGTGGTAGCATAATTTCTCTGGGCACTTAGATTTTTACTAGCATACTGAATAACATTTAATTTCTTATCAACTCTTTGTCCTATAACAGCACCAACAGCATAATCACTAGCATCACACATAATTTCATAGGGTAAGTTCCAATCAGGAGGTTGAACAATAGGAGCAGAAATCAAGGCTTTCTTAAGTATTTCAAATGCTTCTACACAATCATCATCAAAAACAAAGGTACATCTTTTTGTAAGAGATTAGTGAGAGGCCTAGAAATTTTAGAGAAGTCTTTAATAAACCTCCTATAGAAACCCGCATGACCAAGGAAACTTCTTATAGCTTTGATATCTTTAGGACATGCATCTTTTCAATAGCATCTACTTTAGCTTTATCAACTTCAATACCTCTTTCAGAAATTTTATGCCCCAAGACAATACCTTCATTAACCATAAAGTGGCACTTCTCCCAATTCAAGATAAGATTAGTTTCTTCACATCTCTGCAAAACTCGGTCAAGGTTGCTTAAGAAATCATCAAAAGAAGTTCCGTAAACGGAGAAATCATCCATGAAAACCTCAACAATCTTTTCACAAAAATCAGAGAATATAGCAGTCATACATCTTTGAAAGGTAGCAGGTGCATTGCATAAACCAAAAGGCATATGTCTATAAGCAAAGGTACCTAAAGGGCAAGTAAAAGTGGTTTTCTCTTGATCATCTTTTGATACATGTATTTGAGAGAAACCAGGATAACCATCTAGAAAGCAGAAATGTGTATGCTTGGATAATCTTTCTAGCATTTGATCAATAAAAGGTAGAGGGTAATGATCTTTTCTAGTAGCTTTATTTAATTGCGAAAATCAATTACCATTCTATAACCTGTACCAATTCTTTGTGGAATCAATTCATTCTTATCATTTGGAACAACGGTGATACCTCCTTTCTTAGGGACACAATGAACATGACTTACCCATTGACTATTAGCAATAGGATAAATTATACCTGCCTCTAGATGCTTTATATTTCATTTATTACCACTTCTTTCATCTCAGGATTTAACCGTCGTTGATGATCAACAACCGGTTTAGCATCTTTCTCCAATTTAATTGTGTGCTGACATAGAGTGGGACTAATACCCTTAAGATCATCAAGAGTATATCCAATAGCAGCACGGTGCTTCTTCAGAGTTTTCAATAATTTCTTTTCTTCATGCTCTGAAAGGTTAGCACTAATAATAACAGGATATATGTTCTTTTCATCAAGATAAGCATATTTCAGAGTATCAGGTAATTGTTTAAGCTCATACACGGGATCACCCTTGGGTGGAGGAGGATCCCCAAGGATTTCAACAGGCAAATTGTGTTTCAGAATATGCCCTTGATTAAATAATACTTCATCTATTTCCCTTCTTTCATTCATAAACATATCATTTTCATGGTCTAGCAAATATTGTTCTAAAGGATCAGCAGGAGGAACGGCAATAAGAAAGACAAATAATTTCATCCTTACTAGACAATTCTTTATCCTGGGTTGTCTACGAAATTTAGAGAAATTAAGATCATGAGAATAATCCCCCGAACCAACAGTGACAATATCTTTCTCGCAGTCTATCCTAGCATTAACAGTGTTCAAGAAAGGTCTTCCAAATATAAAGGGCCAAAAATTATCATGTGGGGAACCAAGAACAGGAAAATCAGTAGGGTATTTAATTTTCCCACACAAGACTTCAACATCTCTAACAATCCCAATTGGTGATGTAGTATCTCTATTAGCAAGCTTAATAGTAACATCAATATCTTCTATCTCAGCAGGTGCAATATGTATAAGGAATTGCACTCACACTAGCACCCACATCACATAAGCTATGATAGCAATGATCTCCTATTTTAACAGAAACAATAGGCATGCCAACAACAGGTCTATGTTTATCTTTAGTATCGGGTTTGGCAATTCTAGAAGCTTCATCACAGAAATAAATAGCATGCCCATCAATATTATCGACCAAGAGATCTTTAACCATAGCAATACTAGGTTCAACTTTAATTTGCTTAGGGGGTGTAGGTGTCCTAGTTTGACTCTTATGAACCACAGTTGAAGCTTTAGCATGATCCTTTATTCTAATAGGAAAAGGTGGTTTCTCAATATAAGCAGTAGGAACAATAGGATCAACATTGTAAATAATAGTTTCTTCCTCAACTTTAAGAGGTTCTACTACCTTAACTTCAATGGGAGGACGATATTTAAACCACTTATCCTTAGGGAGATCAACATGAGTAGCAAAAGATTCACAGAAAGAAGCTACTATCTCAGAGTCAAGTCCATATTTAGTGCTAAAATCACGAAAAGTATCGGTATCCATAAAAGATTTAACACGATCAAACTTAAGGTTTATACCTGAATCTTTACCTTCGTCAAGTTCCCAATCTTCATAGTTGCGTTTAATTCTTTCCAATAAATCCCATTTGAATTCAATATCCTTCTTCATATAGGGACCAGTACAAGAAGTATCGAGCATGGATCGATTATTATGACAAAGCCGAGCATAAATTTTTTGAATAATAATTTCTATTGAGAGCTCATGATTGGGGCATGAATATAAAATTGACTTAAGCCTCCCCCAAGCTTGAGCGATACCTTCTCCTTCAGGAGGCCAAAAATTATAAATATAATTCCGATCACGATGAACCAGATGCATAGGATAAAACTTCTGATGAAATTCCAATTTCAATCGGTTGTAGTTTCATGATCCAATATCATCCAGTAGCCTATACCATGTCAATGCCTTTACCTTCAAAGATAAAGGGAAGACCTTCTTCTTGACAACATCCTCGGGCACACATGCAAGCTTAAATAATCCACAAACTTCATCCACATAGATTAGGTGCTTATCGGGATGTAGTGTTCCATCTCCTGCATAAGGATTAGCTAGCAGTTTCTCTATCATACCCGAAGGAATTTCATAATAAATATTTTCAGTAGGTGCAGTAGGTTGAGGGGTAGCTAATTGTGGTTCCGTTCAAGGTGAAGATACCCCAAACAAGCCCCTCAAAGGATTATTTTCCTTAGTAACAAGTGACAGTAAATTTCAGCACACTATATAAATGTTTCCTTACCAAATTGCACTTACCAAAGGCACTTCACTCCCCGGCAACGACGCCAGAAAAGAGTCTTGATGACCAAGAAGAATAGGGGATCTATCGTAGTCCTTTCGATAAGTAAGAATGTCGAACCCAACGAGGAGCAGAAGGAAATGACAAGTGGTTTTCAGCAAGGTATTCTCTGTAAGCACTGAAATTATCGGTAACAGATAGTTTCGTGATAAGATAAATCGTAACGGGTAACAAGTAACAACGTAAACAAAGTGCAGCAAGGTGGCCCAATCCTTTTTGTAGCAAAGTACAAGCCTGGATGAACTCTTATATAAATCAAAGCGCTCCCGAGGACACATGGGAATTGTTGTCAAGCTAGTTTTCATCATGCTCATAGGATTCACGTTCGTTACTTTGATAATTTGATATGTGGTGGACCGGTGCTTGGGTGCTGTCCTTCCTTGGATAAGCCTCCCACTTATGATTAACCCCTCTCGCAAGCATCCGCAACTACGAAAGAAGTATTAAGGTAAACCTAACCATAGCATGAAACATATGGATCCAAATCAGCCCCTTACGAAGCAACGCATAAACTAGGGTTTAAGCTTCTGTCACTCTAGCAACCCATCATCTACTTATTACTTCTCAATGCCTCCCCTAGGCCCAAATAATGGTGAAGTGTCATGTAGTCGACGTTCACATAACACCACTAGAGGAGAGACAACATACATCTCATCAAAATATCGAACGAATACCAAATTCACATGATTACTTATAACAAGACTTCTCCCATGTCCTCAGGAACAAACATAACTACTCACAAAGCATAATCATAATCAAGATCATAGGAGTATTAATTATCATTAAGGATATGAAAATATAATCTTCCACCGGATAAACCAACTAGCATCAACTACAAGGAGTAATCAACACTACTAGCAACCCACAGGTACCAATCTGAGGTTTTGGGACCAAGATCGAATAGAAGAGATGAACTAGGGTTTGAGAAGAGATGGTGCTGGTGAAGATGTTGATGGAGATTGACCCCCTCTAGATGACAGGATCGTTGGTGATGACGATGGCGATGATTTCCCCCTCCCGGAGGGATGTTTCCCCGGAAGAACAGCTCCACCGGAACCCTAGATTGGTTCTGCCCAGGTTCCGCCTCGAGACGGTGGCGCTTCGTCCCGAATGCTTCTTCTTGATTTTTTCCAGGTCAAAATACACCATATAGCCAAAGATTGGCACCGGAGGCCTGCCAGGGGGCCCACAAGGTCGGGGGGCGCTCCCAGGGGGTAGGGCGCGCCCTCCACCCTTCACTAGAGGAATCAGGCACTTTGCCGTCAAAGGCATGGATGGCCGACGGCAAAGACCTTTGCCGTCAGCCAGCAGACGGCAACAGGTCCGTCTGAATAGGCTACGGCAAAGGCCTCTTTGCCGTCCGCTGGCTGACAACAAAGCAGCAAAGGTCTTTGCTGTCCGCTGACCAACGGTAAAGAGCCTGGACGGCACACATGGCAGTTCTGGTCCGTTAAGTGGTTAACGGCGTGCTTTGCCGTCAGCCAGCGGACGACAAAGGTCTTTGCATCGTTGCCGTGCAAAGGCCTTTGCCGTCTATTGGCTGACGACAAATCTGCCAAATAGGCCAGCCCCCTACACCCCAGGTTGCACAGCCAGCGGACGGCAAAGTGGCTATATAGCCCCTGTTTTTCCTTTTTTTCCTAAATTCATTCAATTTGACAGAATTTCACATATATATACACACACATTTCAACATAATTTCAACAATCATACCAACAATACGTTTCCAACAACATATACACGTACTTCCAACAACATTTCCAACAAGTTTGCAACAAGTTTCCATAAATAAAAAGGAAGCACAAGCACAAGTAAAAGTTTGCAACAAGTTTCCATCAATGCTAGCTGCTTCCTCATCTCAAGAAAATCTGCAAATTAGGAAAGATGAAAGTTAGAAGAAGAAGAAGACTAGCTAGAAGAAAAAGAAGAAGAAGCTTCTTCTTCTTCGTCTTCTTTTTCTTCTTCTTCTTCTTCTTCTTCTTCTTCTTCTTCTTCTTCTTCCTTCTTCTTCTTCTTCAAACCAAGGTAGGTAAAAATGCCATTTTTTAGCTAAGGTAGGAAAATAAACTAATTATATGATAGTTTGGAGCTAAACCAAGGTTATTATGCCAATTTTACTTAAGTGCACTATTTATGTCAAAAATGAAGTAGCTAAGCTAATTATAGATCATTATTGAGCTATCCTAGGTTGTTATGCCATTTTTTTTACCTAAGTGCGCTATTTATGTCAAAAATAAAGTAGCTAAGCTAATTATAGATCATTATTGAGCTATCCTAGGTTGTTATGCCATTTTTGACCTAAGTGCGCTAATTATGTCATAAATGAAGTAGCTAAGCTAATTATAGCTCATTATTGAGCTATCCTAGGTTGTTATGCCATTTTTTACCCAAGTGCGCTAATTATGTCATAAATGAAGTAGCTAAGCTAATTATAGATCATTATTGAGCTATCCTAGGTTGTTATGCCATTTTTTTTACCTAAGTGAGCTAATTATGTCATAAATGAACTAGCTAAGCTAGCTATAGATCATTACTGAGCTATCCTAGGTTGTTATGCCATTTTCTAGCTAACAAAGCATTTGTTAAGCAAAACACTTGGGAAAACTTACCATAATCTGGGAGGTGAAGGACCGGTCGGGGTTGCGCCACCGCGAGACGGAGAAGGATCAGTCGATCCTGTGTGGGAGGTGTGCTACACAAAAGATCATTTGCAATGTTTAGTTAGCATGATGCAACTGAAATGTGAATAATAGTAACTAATGACCATTCAAATGAAACTCACCGTGTTCGCTGTAGCAATCTGGGGCATCGGCGGAGGGGTCTGGCCGGTTTTCTCGCACACGGACTGCACATTTTGTTTTCACGAGTCAGTCATATTAGTTAGTAATGAAACGAACATCACGTGCATGATTTGGCTAGTATGCGGGAGAAACTTACCACGAGGAGCTAGTATAGGGCCCGGTGGCCCGCGTTGTTCCGGTTCCTCTGCGCCTCCAACAGAATAGCCGTCCTCTCCTCCATCTCCCTCACCTTATCCTCCGCCTGCCTGCTTGCCTCCGCCACAAGCTCCTTGGCCCTAGCCTCGACAGCGAGCTCCATTGGCCGTGGTCGAGGCCTCATCTCAGGAAGAGACTTCGCCTCGCGCTTCTTGATCTCTGGGAGACTTCTAGCACAACGTATGAGTCCATCCCCAATGGCTAGTGAGCCATGTCTCCTCCCATCTCCAGATAGCATCACGAGCTCAGGATCAAAAGGACTCTGGCTCGGGTTGAACTCCTCACCTTTCATCTTCTTCCCCCAGTCTCTGTACCTCACAAGCTTGTCGTGGGAGGAGATGTTGGTGAAGCTCTCTGGATGATCGAGGTCATCCTCCGAGAATGCCTTGGCCTTCTTGTCCGGGGCACTATGGGCCATGGCATAGAGGTCGTACAGCGGCAGCACCTCCTTCTTGTTGTGTCGCGCCTGAAAGAGAGGAACATGGCAAATTAGTAATTAAAGCTAGCATGAAGAATGAAATTGCATGAGTCGTTAAGGGCTCGAACCACATACCCAGTGATCCCCGTACTCAAACAGGTTGGAGCTCCCTTGATGGTGCGGCAGACCTTGCATCTGGGCACGCTTGTCCCTGTTCTTCTTGTGGACGGCTAGCCATTGGGGAGAGCACCACTCATCCACCAACCTCTCCCAATAGTCCATCTTATCCGCACACCATCTCGGGGGCGCCTAAGTTAGACAAAGAGAAATTTCAGCGCTACGCCTATGAATCAAATCAAGGAAACTAGTACAAGGCCTTAAGAATAGGTAGTTACCTTCATGTACTTGTCCTTACTCAGATACTTGGCGCGGCACTTCTTCTTCTCCCTCCTAATGTTAGTCGAGGCGTAGTAGTCTCGAACACACTGCACCCGAGCCTCATACCGTAGGTTCTGAAGTAGGCGCTTGCACTCGGCTTCGAGAATCATAGCCGCGTCCGCCTCGTGTTGCTCAAGACACCTGTAGAAGGTCTGCAATCAAACAAGCCAACACTGATTAGTACAATCACTAGGTACTGTTGATTTTTAATTCTGTAAAGGAGAAATTACCCAAAACCACCGTCTCACAATGTCGGCCACCGTCTCGCACACGACACCGTCGACCATCTCCCCCGGCGGGGCCGGGGCAGCCTCGTATAGCTCTCAGGTCAGTGCTAGCTGTGGAAGCTCACCCACACCGGGCAACGTGACCCACCCCGGGAAGTGGTGCCGGACTAGAGTACAAAGGACCTGGTTGGGTCTGCGGACCTTATCTGCATGTATCCAACCCCTGCAGTATGACAAGGCCAACACATTAGATATTAGTTTGAACAAACATGAAGGCAAAAGGTTAAAAAAGACTAAGTGCACTTACTTCTCCCCGTTAGGCTGAATCAACCACCTCTGGTCGTGAGTCGCCGGCACGGATGGTAGCTTAGTACCACCAGGCTGGTAGACCTTCTTTCCCTCCTCAACCAGCTCGCCCTCGCTCTAGCTATCCTCAGATAAGGTCTCCTCGACACCATCACCATGGTCGCTAGTCTCTCGAGTCACGTGTGACGAAGACTCTGGGACCGGAGTCTCCTGGGAGGAAGAATGTGGGACCCGAGTGTCCGGGGAGGAAGACACTGGGACCCGAGGATCGGCGACCAGAGGCCCATCGACCAGAGGCTCAGAGACCAGAGGCTCGTGGACCGGAGTCCGACCCGGGTCCAGGTGAGACGGCTCCACCTGAGACGGAGCACTCCGGTGGTCCGGAGACTCAACGGGGGGTGGCGGCGAGGAAGGCAGAACAACCTTCCTACCTCTCCCAGCGCCCCGTCCACGTCTACCTCCACCCCTCTTCTTCCCCCAACCTTCTCTCCCAGCCGAAGAAGAAGCGCCCGCCGAAGGTGCTGGGGGTGTATGCATGCTGTCTACTAGCACTCTCCGAAGGTTCTAGGGTGGAATAACAACACCCTCCCACACGCCGAGGTAGGAGGCTCGGAGCGCTCTCGACCCAAGCCCACCATCTGTCAACACCTGCAATGACGAAGAGTAAACGAAATTAGTACAACATAAACATAATAAAAAAATTAGTGTGTATCATAATCATGAACTAATAACATTAACTAATTAATATCGGGGTGTCGGTGTCGGGGGTGCCGTGTCAGGATCGGGTTGTCGTGTCGGGGGTCGGGGTGCCGGTGGTGTCGTGTCGGGGTGCTGTGTAAGGGGTTGGGGTGCCCCT
>NC_057808.1:524292457-524293015 GCF_018294505.1 Triticum aestivum | reverse complement strand
CTTGTCGAGGGTCGAGGGGTCGGGGTGTCGGGGTCAGGGGTCGGGGTGTCGTGGTCGGGATGGCAAATCCTAGACCCCTCGACGACCCTCGACCCCTTGACCCTCGACACGACACCCCGACCCCTCGACCCTCAACACGACACCCCGACACCTCTTCTTCTTTTACTTCTTTTTTTCATCTTTCTCGTTTATTCTTAAAAAACTACCTAAACTAACTAAACTAAACAACCTAAACTAATTAAACCTAAACTAACTAAACTCAAAAACCTAAACTAATTATACTAAATAACCTAGACTAATTAAACCTAAACTAACTAAACTAGAAAACCTAAACCAATTAAACCTAAACTAACTAAACTAAACAACCTAAACTAAACAACCTAAACTAATTAAACTAAATAACCTAAACAAATTAAACCTAAACCTAAACTAATTAAACCTAAACTAACTAAACTAAACAACAAAAACTAATTAAACCTAAACTAATTAAACTAAATAACCTAAACCTAAACTAAAAAACAGAAGAAAAAACAGAAAAAGGAGATGGGGTGGCAGGGG
>NC_057808.1:524288821-524291679 GCF_018294505.1 Triticum aestivum | reverse complement strand
CGACGGAGAGGTGGTGGGCCGTAGGGGCGGCGGGGCCATGGGGCGACGGGGCGGTTGCGGTGCTCGTCGGGCGGAGAGGAGAGGAGAGGAGAAAGAGATAGGGCGACGGTGGGGGCGCGAGCCGTTACGTTATTTTGAAGCTTTGCCGTCCGTGTCGCCTTTGCCGTCCGCAAGCTGAGGGCAACGGACGCTTTGCCGTCCGCTAGCGGAAGGCAAAGAGAGGGGCCCGTTAGGGCTTACCAGCAAGTGGGCCGAACACGCTCTTTGCCGTCAGCTAGCGGACGGCAAAGAAGCTTTGCCGTCAGCTAGCTGACGACAAAATGCTAGCTGATGGCAAAACCATCCTTTGCCGTCCGCTGCCTCTTTGCCGTCGGGTTTCCTCTAGCTGATGGCAAAGCCATTCTTTGCCGTCAGCTAGCAGACGGCAAATATTCTGATTCCAGTAGTGCTTGTGGCTGGCTGGTGGCCCCCCTCTGGTTCTTTCTTTGCCCAATATTTTTTATATATTCCAAAAACATGCTCCGTGAAGTTTCAGGACTTTTGGATTTGTGCATAATAGGTCTCTAATATTTGCTCCTTTTCTAGTCCAGAATTCTAGCTGCCGGGATTCTCCCTCTTCATGTAAACCTTATAAAATAAGAGAGAATGGGCATAAGTATTGGATATAATGTGTAATAACAACCCATAATCCAATAAATATCAATATAAAAGCATGATGCAAAATGGACGTATCAGTGCTCTACAAGTATCTCCGAAGGTGTTTGTTGGGTTCAATGGATCGAGACTGGGATTTGTCGCTCCTTGTGACGGAGAGATATCTCTGGGCCCTCTCGGTAATACAACATGACAACAAGCTTGCAAGCAAGTGACCAATGAGTTTAGTCACCGGGATCTTGTATTACGGAACGAGTAAAGAGACTTGCCGGTAACGAGATTGAACTAGGTATGGAGATACCGAGGATCGAATCTCAGGTAAGTAACATATCGTCGGACAAATTGAATTGTATACGGGATTAACTGAATCCTTGACATCACGGTTTAACCGATAAAGAACTTCATTGAATATGTGGAAATCAATATGGGCATCTAGGTCCCGATATTGATTATTGATCGGAGAGGAGTCTCGGTCATGTCTACATGATTTTTGGACCCATAGGGTCGCATGCTTAACGTTCGGTATCGCTAGGGTAGTATTGAGATATTAATAGTGAATAGTCCAAAGGTTGTTCGGAGTCTCGAATGGGATCCGAAACATCACGAGGAGCTCCGAAATGGTCCATAGGTAAAGATTTATATATGGAAAGTTGTTGTCGGGGTTCCGGAAAAAGTCCAATTTTTTCGATATTGTACCGAGAAGCCACCGAAAGGTTCTAGAGTGGTCCGGAAGTCCTTGGAGGGTTCCACCACATCCCATACAGTAGCATGGGCTGCAGGGGGCACCCTGGCCATAATGGGCCAGGGGCACCAACCCCTACAAGGCCTATGCGCATGGGGAGGGGAAACCCTAAGGGGGAGGGCCTCCACTTGGCTTGGAGGGCACTCCTACCCCCTTGGCCGCTGCCCCTGCCTTTGGAGGGGGGTTAGGGCTGGCACGCCCCTCCCTCACCCCTATATATAGTGGATAGGCACAGGGGGCAGCCGACCCTTCCGCCTTTGCCCCGTCTCCCTCCCGTTACTCCTCCTCCATGGTCCATGAGCGCTTGGCGAAGCCCTGCCGGAATTCCGCTGCCACCACCACCACATTGTCGTGTTGGTTCAGATCTCATCTACCTCCTCTCTCTTACTTGCTGGATCAAGAAGGAGAGGACGCTGCCCAGCCGTACATGTGCTAAACTCGGAGGTGCTGTCCGTTCGACACTAGATCGAATTGAATCACAATTGGATTGTGAAGCGTACGACTACATCAACCGCGTTACGACGCTAACGATTTTTGTCTACAAGGGTATGTAGACACACTCACCTCTCGGTTCTTTCCATCTCCTAGTTTAGATCTTGGGTGTTTTGAGCAATTTTTTTATTTTCATGCTTCGTTCCCAACACCCAGTTAGTGTTCGAGCGTGTTCATTTTGACTTCCTATTTGTCCGTCCACGTAGTCATGCCCTTCACCTTTTCCCCTATACACCCGGCCACATGCATGTGATTGGTGGAGAAGGATAGAGAGAAAGAAAAGAAATAATAAAGAGAGAGAAAAAATATGTTCTGTGGTGGGCTGAATTCTATACGGCAGACGCATGACCACTGAAGGACACTCCTCATACTCATCTCACATATAAGGGCAATATGAGAGTGCGGGACAGCCCGGGAATTTAAGGAGGCTTTGAGTGGGTCGGTTGGGTCAACTTTTTTCTTTTCTCTCCTGTCTTGTCAGTGGTCTTGTGTCCGCCTGGTCAATTTGGAGAGTCCGCTTGTACATGCTCTTGTTGGGAATCGTAGCATAATTTTAAAATTTTCCTATGCTCACCAAGATGCATCTATGGAGTCTACTAGCAATGAGGGGAAGGGAGTGCATCTACATACCCTTGTAGATCGCGAGCGGAAGCGTTCCAATGAACGTGGATGACGGAGTCGTACTCGCTGTGATCCAAATCACCGATGACCGAGTGCCGAACGGACGGCACCTCCGCGTTCAACACACGTATGGTGCAGCGACATCTCCTCCTTCTTGATCCAGCAAGGGGGAAGGAGAGGTTGATGGAGATCCAGCAGCACGACGGCGTGGTGGTGGATGTAGCGGGTCTCGTGCAGGGCTTCGCCGAGCTTCTACGAGAGAGAGAGAGAGGTGTTGCAGGGGAGGAGGGAGGCGCCCAAGGCTGTTGTGTGCTGCCCTCCCTCACCCCCTTTATATAGGCCCCCTGGG
>NC_057808.1:524264942-524288332 GCF_018294505.1 Triticum aestivum | reverse complement strand
GGACCCTTCCGGTGGTCCCGGTACAATACCGATAACCCCCGAAACTTTCCCGGTGGCCGAAACTGGACTTCCTATATATAATTCTTCACCTCCGGACCATTCCGGAACCTCTCGTGACGTCCGGGATCTCATCCGGGACTCCGAACAACTTTCGGGTTTCCGCATACATATATCTCTACAACCCTAGCGTCACCGGACCTTAAGTGTGTAGACCCTACGGGTTCGGGAGACATGCAGACATGACCGAGACGCCTCTCCGGTCAATAACCAATAGCGGGATCTGGATACCCATGTTGGCTCCCACATGTTCCACGATGATCTCATCGGATGAACCACGGTGTCGTGGATTCAATCAATCCCGTATACAATTCCCTTTGTCAATCGGTATGTTACTTGCCCGAGATTCGATCGTCGGTATCCCAATACCTTGTTCAATCTCGTTACCGGCAAGTCTCTTTACTCGTACCGTAATGCATGATCCTGTGACTAACGCCTTAGTCACATTGAGCTCATTATGATGATGCATTATCGAGTGGGCCCAGAGATACCTCTCCGTCATACGGAGTGACAAATCCCAGTCTCGATCCGTGCCAACCCAACAGACACTTTCGGAGATACCCGTAGCGCACCTTTATAGTCACCCAGTTACGTTGTGACGTTTGGCACACCCAAAGCACTCCTACGGTATCCGGGAGTTGCACGATCTCATGGTCTAAGGAAAAGATACTTGACATTGGAAAAGCTCTAGCAAACGAAACTACACGATCTTTTATGCTATGCTTAGGATTGGGTCTTGTCCATCACATCATTCTCCTAATGATGTGATCCCGTTATCAATGACATCCAATGTCCATAGTCAGGAAACCGTGACTATCTGTTGATCAACGAGCTAGTCAACTAGAGGCTTACTAGGGACAGGTTGTGGTCTATGTATTCACACATGTATCACGATTTCCGGACAATACAATTATAGCATGAAGAATAGACAATTACCATGAACAAAGAAATATAATAATAACCATTTATTATTGCCTCTAGGGCATATTTCCAACAGTCTCCCACTTGCACTAGAGTCAATAATCTAGTTACATTGTGATGAATCGAACACCCATTGCGTCCTGGTGTTGATCATGTTTTGCCCTAGGGAGAGGTTTAGTCAACGGATCTGCTACATTCAGGTCCGTGTGTACTTTACAAATATCTATGTCTCCATTTTGAACACTTTCACGAATGGAGTTGAAGCGACGCTTGATATGCCTGGTCTTCCTGTGAAACCTGGGCTCCTTCGCAAGGGCAATAGCTCCAGTGTTGTCACAGAAGAGAGTCATCGGGCCCGACGCATTGGGAATCACCCCTAGGTCGGTAATGAACTCCTTTATTCAGACTGCTTCCTGTGCTGCCTCCGAGGCTGCCATGTACTCCGCTTCACATGTAGATCCCGCCACGATGCTTTGCTTGCAACTGCACCAGCTTACTGCTCCTCTATTCAATATATACACGTATCCGGTCTGTGACTTCGAGTCATCCAGATCTGTGTCGAAGCTAGCGTCGACGTAACCGTTTACGACGAGCTCTTCGTCACCTCCATAAACGAGAAACATATCCTTAGTCCTCTTCAGGTACTTCAGGATATTCTTGACCACTGTCCAGTGTTCCTTGCCGGGATTACTTTGGTACCTTCCTACCAAACTTACGGCAAGGTTTACATCAGGTCTGGTACATAGCATGGCATACATAATAGACCCTATGGCCGAGGCATAGGGGATGACACTCATCTCTTCTATATCTTGTGCCGTGGTCGGGCATTGAGCCGTGCTCAATTGCACACCTTGCAATACAGGCAAGAACCCCTTCTTGGACTGATCCATATTGAACTTCTTCAATATCTTGTCAAGGTATGTACTTTGTGAAAGACCAATGAGGCGTCTTGATCTATCCCTATAGATCTTGATGCCTAATATATAAGCAGCTTCTCCAAGGTCCTTCATTGAAAAACACTTATTCAAATAGGCCTTTATACTTTCCAAGAATTCTATATCATTTCCCATCAATAGTATGTCATCCACATATAATATGAGAAATGCTACAGAGCTCCCACTCACTTTCTTGTAAACACAGGCTTCTCCATAAGTCTGTGTAAACCCAAACGCTTTGATCATCTCATCAAAGCGAATGTTCCAACTCCGAGATGCTTGCACCAGCCCATAGATTGAGCGCTGGAGCTTGCATACTTTGTTAGCATTCTTAGGATCGACAAAACCTTCCGGCTGCATCATATACAACTCTTCCTTAAGGAAGCCGTTAAGGAATGCCGTTTTGACGTCCATCTGCCATATCTCATAATCATAGTATGCGGCAATTGCTAACATGATTCGGACGGACTTCAGCTTCGCTACGGGTGAGAAAGTCTCATCGTAGTCAACCCCTTGAACTTGTCGATAACCCTTAGCGACAAGTCGAGCTTTGTAGATGGTCACATTACCATCTGCGTCCGTCTTCTTCTTAAAGATCCATTTGTTTTCTATGGCTCGCCGCTCATCGGGCAAGTCAGTCAAAGTCCATACTTTGTTCTCATACATGGATTCTATCTCGGATTTCATGGCTTCTAGCCATTTGTCGAAATCCGGGCCCGCCATCGCTTCTTCATAGTTCGAAGGTTCACCGTTGTCTAACAACATGATTTCCAGGACAGGGTTGCCGTACCGCTCTGGTGCGGAACGTGTCCTTGTGGACCTACGAAGTTCAGTAACTTGGTCTAAAGTTTAATGATCATCATCATTAACTTCCTCCCCAGTCGGTGTAGGCACCACAGGAACATTTTCCCGCGCTGCGCTACTTTCCGGTTCGGAAGGGGTGACTATCACCTCATCAAGTTCCACTTTCCTCCCACTCAATTCTTTCGAGAGAAACTCCTTCTCTAGAAAGGACCCGTTCTTGGCAACGAAGATCTTGCCTTCGGATCTAAGGTAGAAGGTATACCCAATAGTTTCCTTAGGGTATCCTATGAAGACGCATTTTTCTGATTTGGGTTCGAGCTTTTCAGGTTGAAGTTTCTTGACATAAGCATCGCATCCCCAAACTTTTAGAAACGACAGCTTAGGTTTCTTCCCAAACCATAATTCATACGGTGTCGTCTCAACGGATTTCGACGGAGCCCTATTTAAAGTGAATGCGGCAGTCTCTAAAGCATAACCCCAAAATGAGAGCGGTAAATCGGTAAGAGACATCATAGATCGCACCATATCCAATAGAGTGCGATTACGACGTTCGGACACACCATTTCTCTGAGGTGTTCCAGGCGGCGTGAGTTGTGAAACTATTCCACATTTCCTTAAGTGTGTACCAAATTCGTGACTTAAATATTCTCCACCACGATCTGATCGTAAGAATTTTATTTTTCTGTCACGTTGATTCTCGACTTCACTCTGAAATTCCTTGAACTTTTCAAAGGTTTCAGACTTGTGTTTCATTAGGTAGACATACCCATATCTACTTAAATCATAAGTGAGAGTGAGAACATAACGATATCCTCCGCGAGCCTCAACACTCATTGGACCACACACATCGATATGTATGATTTCCAATAAGTTGGTTGCTCGTTCCATTGTTCCGGAGAACGGAGTCTTGGTCATCTTACCCATGAGGCATGGTTCGCACGTGTCAAATGATTCGTAATCAAGAGACTCCAAAAGTCCATCTGCATGGAGCTTCTTCATGCGCTTGACACCAATGTGACCAAGGCGGCAGTGCCACAAGTATGTGGGACTATCGTTATCAATTTTACATCTTTTGGTATTCACACTATGAACATGTGTAACATCACGTTCGAGATTCATCAAAAATAAACCATTGACCAGCGGGGCATGACAATAAAACATATCTCTCAAATAAATAGAACAACCATTATTCTCGGATTTAAATGAGTAGCCATCTCGAATTAAACGAGATCCAGATACAATGTTCATGCTCAAAGCTGGCACTAAATAACAATTATTGAGGTTTAAAACTAATCCCGTAGGGAGATGCAGAGGTAGCGTGCCGACGGCGATCACATCGACCTTGGAACCATTCCCGACGCGCATCGTCACCTCGTCCTTCGCCAGTCTCCGTTTATTCCGTAGTTCCTGTTTTGAGTTACAAATATGAGCAACCGCACCGGTATCAAATACCCAGGAGCTACTACGAGTACTGGTAAGGTACACATCAATTACAAGTATATCACATATACCTTGGGTGTTGCCGGCCTTCTTCTTGTCCGCTAAGTATTTGGGGCAGTTCCGCTTCCAGTGACCACTTCCCTTGCAATAAAAGCACTCAGTCTCGGGCTTGGGTCCATTCTTTGACTTCTTCCCGGTAAGTGGCTTACCGGGCGCGGCAACTCCCTTGCCGTCCTTCTTGAAGTTCTTCTTACCCTTGCCCTTCTTGAACTTAGTGGTTTTATTCACCATCAACACTTGATGTTCTTTTCTGATCTCTACCTCAGCTGATTTCAGCATTGAATATACCTCGGGAATGGTCTTTTCCATCCCCTGCATATTGTAGTTCATCACAAAGCTCTTGTAGCTTGGTGGAAGCGACTGGAGGATTCTGTCAATGACCGCGTCATCCGGGAGATTAACTCCTAGCTGAGACAAGCGGTTGTGCAACCCAGACATTCTGAGTATGTGCTCACTAACAGAACTGTTCTCCTCCATTTTACAGCTGAAGAACTTGTCGGAGACATCATATCTCTCGACCCGGGCATGAGCTTGAAAAACCAGTTTCAGCTCCTCGAACATCTCATATGCTCCATGTTTCTCAAAACGCTTTTGGAGACCCGGTTCTAAGCTGTAAAGCATGCCGCACTGAACGAGGGAGTAATCATCAGCACGCTGCTGCCAAGCGTTCATAACGTCTTGGTTCTCAGGGATTGGTGCTTCACCTAGCGGTGCTTCTAAGACATAATCTTTCTTGGCTGCTATGAGGATGATCCTCAGGTTCCGGACCCAGTACGTATAGTTGCTGCCATCATCTTTCAGCTTGGTTTTCTCTAGGAACGCGTTGAAATTGAGGACAACGTGGGCCATTTGATCTACAATACATAGTGTAAAGATTTAGACTAAGTTCATGATAATTAAGTTCATATAATCAAATTATTTAATGAACTCCCACTCAGATAGACATCCCTCTAGTCATCTAAGTGAAACATGATCCGAATTCGACTAGGCCTTGTCCGATCATCACGTGAGACGGACTAGTCAAGATCGGTGAACATCTCCATGTTGATCGTATCTTCTATACGACTCATGCTCGACCTTTCGGTCCTCCGTGTTCCGAGGCCATGTCTGTACATGCTAGGCTCGTCAAGTGAACCTAAGTGTATTGCGTGTGTTCCGAGGCCATGTCTGTACATGCTAGGCTCGTCAACACCCGTTGTATTCGAACGTTAGAATCTATCACACCCGATCATCACGTGGTGCTTCGAAACAACGAACCTTCGCAACGGTGCACAGTTAGGGTGAACACTTTCTTGAAATTATTATAAGGGATCATCCTACTTGCTACCGTCGTTCCAAGCAAATAAGATGCAAAAACATGATAAACATCACATGCAATCAAATAGTGACATGATATGGCCAATATCATCATGCTCCTTTGATCTCCATCTTCGGGGCACCATGATCATCTTTGTCACCGGCATGACACCATGATCTCCATCATCATGATCTCCATCATTGTGTCTTCATGAAGTCGTCACGCCAACGATTACTTCTACTTGTATGGCTAACGCGTTTAGCAACAAAGTAAAGTAAATTACATGGCGTTATTCAATGACACGCAGGTCATGCAAAATAATAAAGACAACTCCTATGGCTCCTGCCGGTTGTCATACTCATCGACATGCAAGTCGTGATTCCTATTACAAGAATATGATCAATCTCATACATCACATATATCATTCATCACATCTTCTGGCCATATCACATCACATAGCACTTGCTGCAAAAACAAGTTAGACGTCCTCTAATTGTTGTTGCAAGTTTTTACGTGGTTTGTAGGTTTCTAGCAAGAACGTTTTCTTACCTACGTATGACCACAACGTGATTTGCCAATTTCTATTTACCCTTCATAAGGACCCTTTTCATCGAATCCGTTCCGACTAAAGTAGGAGAGACAGACACCCGCTAGCCACCTTATGCAACTAGTGCATGTCAGTCGGTGGAACCTGTCTCACGTAAGCGTACGTGTAAGGTCGGTCTGGGCCGCTTCATCCTACAATGCCGCCGAAACAAGAAACGACTAGTAGCGGCCAGAAGAATTGGCAACATCAACGCCCACAACTTCTTTGTGTTCTACTCGTGCATAGTAACTACGCATAGCCTGGCTCATGATGCCACTATTGGGAATCGTAGCATAATTTTAAAAATTTCCTACGCTCACCAAGATGCATCTATGGAGTCTACTAGCAACGAGGGGAAGGGAGTGCATCTACATACCCTTGTAGATCGCGAGCGGAAGCATTCCAATGAACGTGGATGACGGAGTCGTACTCGCCGTGATCCAAATCACCGATGACCGAGTGCCGAACGGACGGCACCTCCGCGTTCAACACACGTACGGTGCAGCAACGTCTCCTCCTTCTTGATCCAGCAAGGGGGAAGGAGAGGTTGATGGAGATCCAGCAGCACGACGGCGTGGTGGTGGATGTAGCGGGTCTCGTGCAGGGCTTCGCCGAGCTTCTACGAGAGAGAGAGAGGTGTTGCAGGGGAGGAGGGAGGCGCCCAAGGCTGTTGTGTGCTGCCCTCCCTCCCCCCTTTATATAGGCCCCCTGGGGGGCGCCGGCCCTGGAGATCAGATCCAAGGGGGGGGGGCGGCGACCAAGTGGGGGGGAAGGGGTGCCTTGCCCCCCAAGGCAAGGGGGAACTCCCCCCCCTTAGGGTTCCCAACCCTAGGCGCATGGGGGGAGGCCCAAGGGGGGCGCCCCAGCCCACTAGGGGCTGGTTCCCTTCCACTTTCAGCCCACGGGGCCCTCCGGGACAGGTGGCCCCACCCGGTGGACCCCCGTGACCCTTCCGGTGGTCCCGCTACAATACCGATAACCCCCGAAACTTTCCCGGTGGCCGAAACTGGACTTCCTATATATAATTCTTCACCTCCGGACCATTCCAGAACCTCTCGTGACGTCCGGGATCTCATCCGGGACTCCGAACAACTTTCGGGTTTCCGCATACATATATCTCTACAACCCTAGCGTCACCGGACCTTAAGTGTGTAGACCCTACGGGTTCGGGAGACATGCAGACATGACCGAGACGCCTCTCCGGTCAATAACCAACAGCGGGATCTGGATACCCATGTTGGCTCCCACATGTTCCACGATGATCTCATCGGATGAACCACGGTGTCGTGGATTCAATCAATCCCGTATACAATTCCCTTTGTCAATCGGTATGTTACTTGCCCGAGATTCGATCGTCGGTATCCCAATACCTTGTTCAATCTCGTTACCGGCAAGTCTCTTTACTCGTACCGCAATGCATGATCCCGTGACTAACGCCTTAGTCACATTGAGCTCATTATGATGATGCATTACCGAGTGGGCCCAGAGATACCTCTCCGTCATACGGAGTGACAAATCCCAGTCTCGATCCGTGCCAACCCAACAGACACTTTCGGAGATACCCGTAGTGCACCTTTATAGTCACCCAGTTACGTTGTGACGTTTGGCACACCCAAAGCACTCCTACGGTATCCGGGAGTTGCATGATCTCATGGTCTAAGGAAAAGATACTTGACATTGGAAAAGCTCTAGCAAACGAAACTACACGATCTTTTATGCTATGCTTAGGATTGGGTCTTGTCCATCACATCATTCTCCTAATGATGTGATCCCGTTATCAATGACATCCAATGTCCATAGTCAGGAAACCGTGACTATCTGTTGATCAACGAGCTAGTCAACTAGAGGCTTACTAGGGACAGGTTGTGGTCTATGTATTCACACATGTATCACGATTTCCGGACAATACAATTATAGCATGAATAATAGACAATTACCACGAACAAAGAAATATAATAATAACCATTTATTATTGCCTCTAGGGCATATTTCCAACAGCTCTAACACCCCTTTTATCTTCTTTATTCTTTTATTTTCTATTTTCCATTTTCTTCTTTCTTTTTTTTCTTTTTCTTGCTCCTTTCTTCTTCTTTTTTTCAAAATGCATATTTTTTTATCAAAATCGAGGAACTTATTCTAAAATCTCATGAAATCATTCTGATTGGGTGGGTCCCTTCAAGTGTTTCACTGTTTCCGGTTTTGTAAGGTTTTCAGCCGTTTTTTCTGGTTTTGGGAAGCTCTCTACTGTTTTTTTGTTTTCTTTTCTAGTTTCCTGTTTGTTTTTTGGTTTTCTAATTTATTTTTATTTTTCGCTTTTTTCTTTTTCGGTTTCTTTTTCTTCTTTTTTCTTTTTTCTTCTTGCTTTTATATTTATATTTATTCCTTTTTAAATTTGTTTTCTATTTTTCAGGTTTTTCCGCTTTTAGAAAAGTACATGTTTTGAAATTTTTTGGAATTTTTAAAAAATGTACAATATTCCAGAAAATAGTAGTATTTTCAGTAACTGTTAATAAATTCAAAATATGTCCCCATATTAAAAATTAACACATTTTAAAAAATATCCTTATTTTGAAAAAAATTCTCATTTCTTAAAAATTGTTCACGTTTCCAAATTTGTTTGAGTTTTCAACTTTTTTGTTTTCTAAAAATTCAAAATATGTTCGCCATGAAAAAAATTGTTCCATCTTTGCAGTTTTGTGCAGAAATTTAATAAATGTTTGTGCATATAAAATTTCTTTGTAAATGCGAAAACAGTTTGTATTTTCATTTTTTGTTCGCAAATTCAAAGTTGTTAATATTTTCAATTTTCTTTTTGCAAATTCAAGAAATGTTTGGGGATTGGAAAAATTGTTACAACTTTCCAAATTTGTACACAAATTCAAATATGTTCATGTTTCATTTTTTCGAAATTCAATAAATGGTCTGGAACTTTGTAAATTGAATACCTTTTATTTTTTGTTCTCAAATTCAAAATATGTTCCCACTTTTCGAATTTGCTCACAACAACAAAATGTTCATGTTTTCAAAGTTTATTCGAAATTTCAAAATATTTTCATGTTTTGAAGAAAATATTCGTAATTTTGAGAAATTCAGTTGCTAGAGGTTGTCGGTTCGACCCCTTACATAGACAGCAGTTTTGGGATTTTTTTCCTAATTATTGGTTAAGGTTTATCGCTGCCATATGTTTCTTTAAGTCTCCCGCTGCAAATCTAACACGGGAGACTCTCAGTTCGAGTGGCTTGCACGGCACGACATTCACTATGTAGTATTGAGTTTGAGTTTCCGCGTAAGCGCGATTGTAATTTTTGCATTTTTTTGAATGTCATGAAGTGCTTCCACGTGCCACTGACAATGGGCCGGTCCAGGGTAGGCCCCGTCTGCGAAACGCCGACACTTTGCCGTTGTGATGGGCATATAGGAGGTCCCCGGTCCAGCTAGTGCCTGCACAGCCAGACGTTTGAGAAACTTGTATTATTAAATGTCCTGATGTATACGAAAAGTATATAATTTGTAACAAAAATGTAGACAATTGTTGAAACAAAGAAAATAAAATTAGAAAACAAAGAAAGAAGAAAAAGGAAATCAAGGAGAAACAGGAAATAATAAAACCGAAGAAAAACAGTGCCAAAATGAAAATCCTATGAAGAAACAAAAGAAAATGAAAAAGAAATGTAAAAGAAAAACATAAAGGAGGAAAACAGTGAGTAATGAAAAAAAAATTAAACAAAAATACGGACCCCAACAGTTCTTTTTTCCTCTCGTTACTTAGTTTTTTTTTCTTATCTCTCATTCCTGCAAACCCACACAGAAATAACGGCCGAAATTTGTGAAAAAATGAAAAAAAAAAATCACAACCTGCTACAGTATTTGCCGGCCTGGTCGCGCCACGCTAGAGCAACAGGAGCGTACATCTTGCTGTATGCGGGATATAGCTCACGTGCTTCCTATTCAGCGCCTGAGTCCAAACTGGCGCTCGCGCGGACGCCAGCTGGACCGCAGCCCAACAATGCGATACTCCCTCGGTCGTACTTTACCTCGGTTTGAAGGTTCACCACTGATTCTCAAAAAAAAATAATTCTCTAGATGACTAAGTTCTCAAAAAAATACTCCATCTGTTTCTAAATATTTGTCTTTTTAAAGATTTCAAATGGACTACCACATACGGATGTATATAGACATATTTTAGAGTGTAGATTCACTCATTTTGCTCCATATGTAGTCACTTGTTGAAATCTCTAGAAAGACAAATATTTAGGAACGGATGGAGTATATACTAGGTGACTAGTACACCGTTGACCAGAGGACCAGTTGAGTAGTTGACCCTTGAACACTTTTGAAAAAACATGAATTTAAGAAAAGGGTCACCCATTCAATTTTTTATGGAAATTTACAATGTTTATGTATTTTAAAAAAAGTTTGTGCATTTAGGGAAGTCTGTAGATTTAATAAAGGTTCGTGAATACAAAGAAATTCATGAATTTTAGAAAAATTCGGGGATTTTATTAAATGCTCATGAATTTCTAGATCTGAAAAAAATTCATGAATCTAGGAAACATTCGTAGATTTGAAATTTTACATGAATTCTAATTATAAAAATCTCATGAACTTTGAAATCTCACTTGCTCACCATATTTGGAATATTAAAAAGAGTAAACGGGCCGAGCCCAGGATGAAGCCGGTGTATGCGCCGTTTATGGGTTAAACCTATAACCGGTGCCGAAGGCGACAAATTAGTGTTGTCATAAGCGAGACCTCCAAGTATTGACGTGCGCTGCGTTGTATCAGTCACGGCACAAACAACTTTGAGAAATGGGAAAGGCTTTTGACATTGGTGAACATTTTTTGAAATTCCACACATTTGATAAAAATATGAGCATTTCTTAAAATAGTGGCTGTAATTTTAAATTTCAGTATTTTTTATGCAAAATCACAATATTTTTTTAAAAACATGATATTTTTTGGAAAAACTATTTTTTTAAATGTGATAAAATAAAAAGGAAGAAAAGAGAAAACAAAAAACGTAAATCCAAAAAAAGTAAAGAAAACAACTGAAAAAGAATGAAAAACTTTGCTTGGAAGCTCGCCTAAACCGGCAACGAAGCTTCTCGGACCCTCGGAATATCGTTCACATCAAAACGCTTGGTAGCGATTAATACGCCGTCTCGCTAGCGAGTCCGCCCCTAAGAATTTCCAAATTTCCATATTTTTTCAAATTCACTAACATTTTTATGGAAATATGCAAACAATTAGTGAAATCTTTTTAAAATTCAGGATATTTTTGTTATTTGTGATTTTTTAGCTAAAATTAAACCGGCCATTATAAGAAGAAGAAAGAAGAGTGTGCGATCGGAGCACGACGCCTGCCGATGGATGCCCTGGTTGTGCGCGACGAATGTGGTTCTCGGGCGCGAGCTAGAGTTGGAGCCGCCGCCTCTTCACCCTGTCTTTCGGTGACGAGTTTTCCCCTCCCACATTGCCGCCTCCCCATTATTACGGGTATCTCCACCCACTCCTATTTCCCCCTCTTATCTCATGTCCCTTCTCCCTCCTCCATCTCTATTCCCTTCCCCCTCCGACGCCCTTCTCTGCTCATGTCGTTGGAACCTGAAGAAGCTGGTGTCATGGTGAAGATCCTGAGCAACAGTTGCAAGAGTCTTTGAAGGAGCTGGAGAAGTCTCTCGCGATGCAAGTTCGTCTTGAACCTCAGCCCGGATCCAATTTTGTGGGGAGAAGCAGAGATTCCATAGATTTTCCATTAGATTCAATGAACAGGTAATGTCCTCAATGACACTTGCACACCTTTGTAGTTCTGGTGGCTAATTTGAATCCATCATTTACTACGGCGTCCACATCATTGCAATTGGGGACGACCCTCGGGATCTGGTGAAAAGAAACAACTATATGCCTTAGGTAATTTGGGTTGCATCCACCTTGGTTTACATCTGAATTCAAAAAATCAGTGTTTATGTAGCACTAGCAATAGCTTGTGCTTGAAAAAAAGTATTGTGTCTTTTTGTATGCTGAAACGGTCATGTGATGCTTAACTTTATAAGTATTTAATCCACGTTCTAAAGGGATTAAATAGGATGCAGTAGTGCAGGCATCCAATTGAGGTGGGAAGTGTACATATGCTTTATGTTAGTTATATGCATAGATCATTGTATCAATATAGAAGTGTCATTCAAACAAAGATCTTTGAATATCGGACGAAAGATCGGTTGCCTGCTTTTTTTTATAAGAAGATTCTTCTCTGTGTTTAGTTACATGATTGTAATTTGACCATCTTCTTTGAACAAGTTTTTGTGCTGAGTATGATATTTATTTTGATTTGTAGGTTCATGATAACCCACAAGTATAGGGGATCGCAACCGTTTTCAAGGGTAGAGTATTCAACCCAAAATTAATGATTCAACACAAGGGGAGTCAAAGAATATTCGTAAGTATTAGCAGTTGAGTTGTCAACTCAACCACTCCTGGAGAACTAGTATCTGCAGTAGAGTGATCAGTAGCACAGTAATATGATAGTTTGATGGCGGTAACAACAGTAGCAATAGTAATGGTAACCGTAATAGTAGCAGTTTTGTAGTGATTGTAACAGCAGCAACAGCAAAAGTAACTTAGCAAAGATCCATATATGAAAAGCGTAGGCATTGGATCAGTGATGGATATTTGTGTTTGATGACATTCATCATATAAACAATCACAACCTAGAGCGACACAGAGCTAGCTCCAATTCATCAATGTAATGTAGGCATGTATTCCGTATATAGTCATATGTGCTTGCAATAAGAACTTGCATGCCATCTTTTGTCCTACCCTCCCGTGGAAGTGGGGTCCTTATGATTACTAAGGGATATTAAGGCCTCCTTTTAACAGAGCACCGAAACAAAGCATTAGCACATAGTGAATACATGAACTCCTCAAACTACAATAATCATTGGAAATAATCCCAACTATTGTCACTTTGGGGTATGCGGATCATAACAGGTAATAGGTGTGTATAAGTTGCAAGATAGGATCAAGAACACAAATATATTCATGAAAACATAAAGGGTTCATACATGAAATCATGGCACTCGAACCCTAGTGACAAGCATTAAGCGTAGCAAAGTCATAACAATATCAATGCCAGAACATAGTGGATACTAGGGATCAAGCCCTAACAAATTGACTCGATTACATGAAAAATCTCATCCAACCCCATCACCGTACAGCAAGCCTACGAATAAATTACACACTCTCGATGGTGAGCATTATGAAATTGGTGATAAGAGAAGGGTTGGTGATGATGATGGCTGATGTCTACTACACAACTTATTCTTGTAGACTCGTGTTGGGCCTCCAAGTGCAAAGTTTTGCATGATAGTACCAATTTTCCGTCAAGTGGATGACCAAAGATTTAACAATCCGTGTGAGGCATAGGATGAAGATGGTCTCTCCCAAACAACCCTGCAATCAAATACAAGAAATCTCTTGTGTCGCCAACACACCCAATACAATGATAAATTGTATAGGTGCACTAGTTCGGCGAACATATGGTGATACAAGTGTAGTATGGATAGTAGATATAGGTTTGTGTAATCTAAAAATATAAAACAACAAGGTAGCAAGTGATAAAACGGAGCACAAACAGTATTGCAATACTTAGAAACAAGGTCTAGGGTTCAAACTTTCACTAGTGCAATCTCTCAACAATGCTAACATAATTGAATCATATAACAATCCCTCAACGTGCGATAAAGAATCACTCCAAAGTTCTTATCTAGCGGTGAACATAAGATAAAATTGTTTCTAGGGTACAAAATCACCTCAAAGTTATCCTTTCCAATCAAAATGTTGAGCTATTCCTATAACTGTCACAAATAGCCACAGAGTTCGTACTAAAATAACACCATATGATACGCATCAACAAACTCTAATGTCACCTAGATACTCTAATATCACGACAAGTATCAGTGAGTCAATTATATGATACGCATTAAACAATTTCAGATTCATAATATTCAATCCAACACAAAGAACTTCAAAGAGTGCCCCAAGATTTCTACCGGAGAAAGTAGGACGAAAACATCTATCAACCCCTATGCATAGATTACCCCAATGTCACCTCGGAAATCCGCAAGTTGAGTACCAAAACATACATCAAGTGAATGAATAGAACACCCCATTGTCACCACGGGTATCCATATGCAAGACATACATCAAGTGTTCTCAAATCCATAAAAGTATTCAATCCGATAATAGTGAAACCTCAAAGGTAAAAACTCAATTCATCACAACAAGATAGAGAGGGAGAAACAACATATGATCCAACTATATTAACAAAGCTCACGGTACATCAAGATCATGCAAAATCAAGAACACGAGAGAGAGAGAGATCAGACACTTTGCTATTGGTACATACCCTCAGCCCCGAGGGTGAAATACTCCCTCCTCGTCAAGGAGACCGCCGGGGGTGACGAAGATGGCCTCCGGTGATGATTTTCCGCATCGGCAGGGTGCCGGGACAGTGCTGTAAATGAGATAAAAGAGGTACAGAGGCTTGCGGCGGTGGAGTCCAAGTTCTAGGGTTATTTCTGGGGTTTCTGTATTTATAGGATGTTTTTGCGTTGGTCTCACGTCAACTGGTGCCACATGGGGCCCACGAGGCACCAGGGCACGCCCAGGTGGCTTGTGGGGGCCCTGTGGGTGTCAAAACCGGCGGATCTCGGGTAGGGGGTCCCGAACTGTGCGTCTAGGATCGATGGTAACAGGAGACGGGGGACACGATGTTTACCCAGGTTCGGGCCCTCTCTATGGAGGTAATACCCTACTTCCTGCTTGATTGATCTTGATAAATATGAGTATTACAAGAGTTGATCTACCACGAGATCGTAATGGCTAAACCCTAGAAGTCTAGCCTGTATGACTATGGTAATGTGTATCCGCCTATCCGGACTACGCTCTCCGGTTTATATAGACATCGGAGAGATCTAGGGTTACATGGAGTCGGTTACATAAAAAGGAATCTACATGGTTGATCGCCAAGCTTGCTTTCCACGCCAAGGAGAGTCCTGTCCGGACACGAGTGCGGTCTTCGGTCTTCACATCTTCACGGCCCATCAGTCCGGCCCATGGCTAACAGGCCAGACGCCCGAGGACCCCTTAGTCCAGGACTCCCTCAGTAGCCCCTGAACCTGTCTTCAATGACGAGGAGTCCGACGCGCAGATTTGTCTTCGGCATTGCAAGGCGGGTTCCCTCCTTCCGAACTCCAGAATAGTCTTCGGATGTAGTAGGTATATCCAGACCTGTGTATGTAATTGCAGAGAATACAATATTTCACGATCCCAATCCGCTGACGATTGTTTGTGACATTATGTCACGCCCGCCCGGTTATTATTCCGAACCGTTGGCTAGCCCGCCATCCCACGTCTCGGGACGCGGTTTTACTGGCACGTTTTGTCAAAGCAGAGATCGTGTCCCCTTATTCACGGGATTTTCATCAATGCGAGCGTGGGCAACCCAACCGTCCCCTGGGTACAACTCCTTGGAGATAGGTAAGTCTCGAGACCCAGGAGGAGACGCTCAGTATTCAGGGTCTTTATATAGGGACCCAGACTACTCGTCTTTTTTCCTTTGCGCCTGCTTCTTCATCAACCCCCGTCACCTCGAGTTCTAACCCTCGGGTTCCAATCACCACCAGCCCCAATAATGTCTGGATCTAGCCGTCAAGGCGAGTGGGTGGCTTCTTCTGTCACGGAGGAGGATATTGTGAAGCTCCGCGAAGCGAGGTATTTGACCCCAGAGATCCTCCATCGGCTTCCTGTCATAGGGCAGGTTGTATCTACTCCCAGATCCGGCGAAAGGGTAGTATTCATGGCCCACTTCCTCCACGGGTTAGGGTTCGGGCTTAACCCCTTCGTCCAGGGGCTCATGTTTTACTATTGGCTAGATTTTCACGATTTGGCCCCGGACTCTATCCTTCTCATCTCGACATTTATCGTTACGTGTGAGGCCTTCCTCCGGACTCCTCCGCACTTTGGTTTGTGGGTCAAGACCTTTGACATGAGGCCGCAAGTGACAGAGGAGGAGCAGGCAGAATGCGGCAGCGCCATAATAGGCAAGCTTGCCAGCGCGGTTTGGTTTGAAGGATCTTTCGCCGAGTCTTCCGACCTATGGCAGCAGGGGTGGTTTTATATCAACGAGCCGCGTGGCTCCAGGTGGGCGGCTATGCCTGCGTTCCGAGCTGGCCCTCCAATCCAGCTTGCTTCATTGATCAATAAGGAATTGGACTGGGGATCCATCAATGAAGTGCAGACTCTACAGAGTCGCATTCGAAGCCTTACCGAGAAGGGCATCAATCTTGTGAACCTCGTTCAAGTAATGCTAGTCCGCCGGACCTTGCCATGTCAGCGGCGGCCTCTCCGTATGTTGGAGTTTAATCCAGAAGGGCGGCGGACTCTTAAGCACTTCTTCGGCACCATGCACGAAGGAATGTGGAAATTATATTTCAGGGAACGAGAGCAATGGCCGGACATCACCGATGATGTTGGCCTTGACTGCAATCATCTGGACACTTCGGTAAGTATTCACTCTCCGCACACCTTCCATTCAAGCATCTGTTGGCAAGATACTGAACAATCCGTCCCTATACAGGACTGGATAAAGAAAGAGGTATTAATCTGGTGTCCGGCGCCCCTTCCCGAAGACTCTGTGACCGCCCTGCTGACTCCGACACCATACCAGGTGTCTGCAGAGGAGGGCGAGAACAGGGAGACCAGAGGTGATCTCGTCCCCGAGGACAAATTAGACGCTGTGTTCGGGGAAACCGAAACCCTTTTGCCCGAGGGCAAAGGTGCAGAGGAAGCCCTCCATGGCAAGAAGAGGGCCGCTTTCGAAGATCAGGAGGGGAAACCTTCCAAGAGAGGAAAAATGCCATCGTCGGGCGGCCTGGGCCGGGCAAGCGATGTTGCCGTAGAGCCTTATGATGAGGACATACCTCTAGCCAAACCGTAAGTGAAGCAGGGCACTCTAAACGTACCTCATTCTTTTCCTATTAGTGAAGTAATCATCTGATATATGTACATCCTCACAGGTTAACGCCCGGTGTTTCAAGTAGTGCAGGGAACGAAGAAGGCGTTACCCGCGAAGGTGGTGCCTCTGTTACTCGGGGTTCGGAAGTCAAGAATGACGGCCCCAAACTATCCGGTTTACAGTCGGAGACAATTCTGGAGGCGAGTAAGTGGATTCCTTCAAAGGAATGCCGTACTCCGGTGGCGGTTTCCGAAGACCCTGGAGCGCCGGAAATGCTGACGGACATGCTGCGACAAGCGTCCATTTCAGAGGAGCATCGTGTCTTGATGGTTACGGTGGTCAAAAAGGTTCTATCCGTGAAGAGCGGATTGAACGAGGCCTTCACGAGCCTTCTAAGAGGTTTCGAGGTTTGTGATGTAATTTTGCTAATTGAATTTTATTGACAGAATGCACCTGTTGTATATGCAGTAGCCCCTGAGACTCGGATTGCCTTCCGAAGGAAGCGATCGGAGGATCAAAAAGATATGCTCAGGTACTAACCTCGATTTAATTTTGAATATAGGCTGCCTCCCCCCGGCAGCTACCCGAAATACGGAAGTGGCCGAACTGTAGCGAAAGCTGGATATTGCAGGGGATGACATTGCATTGATCAACAGGCGTCTTGATGACTCGCAAGGTATATATTTTGAGCATTCCTTACACCAATGTGCTTGTAATTGAAGCCTGACGCGGAAAAGAGTTTTATGTGAAATGTGCATTAATGCAGATGGTGCTGCCGCCGTTGAAGCTCTTCGGGCGGAGCTAGTCCGGGCCAAGGAGTAGGCCCGGTGTAGTAATGCGGCTCGCGAAAAGGCATCAGCTGATCTAAGAGCCGAACAAGCAGCTCGGTGCCAAAATGAGGAGAAAATATCCGCACTGGCGCTTGAATTGAAGAATGCTGCCAGCCGCTGTGAATATCTTGAGAAGGAGAGTAAAGCCAAAACGGTTGAACTTGATAAGGCCTTACAAGAGGCGAGTGAAGCTCGGTCTGAATCCAGGGCAGCTCGTGAAGAGATTTGGCAGGCTAAGGAGATAGCGGCCGGTAAGCCCTTTTTGCTTCAGACTAAGTTTGGCGATCCGGACTATTCACAGCTGAACCAAGTCTGGAGTTCTCCGGCTGAATTTTTGGACTTGCCGAAGAGTTCTTCCGATGCGACGCAGTTTTACCAAGCGCAAGAGGGGTATGCAATGGAGAAGCTTTTCTGGTCACAATTTGGCGCATCAAAGTGCACTCTGTTGTTGAATGAACAGATGTCCCAATGGGCCGAACTTCATAGGATATCCGGCGATGCCATGAAGAACGTCATAATCCGGTTGTGGCCAAATGAGCCTATTCCAAAGAGTTACTTTGGCTTGGTGCAGCGTCTTGTTGACACGGTGCCGCGTATCGACGCTGTGAAACGGTCGGCGTGCATTGAAGGTGCACGGATGGCTTTTGCCCGAGTCAAGTCATTCTGGGGGAAGATGAAGGCCATCGATGTTGCGGCGAAGAGTCCGCCCAAGGGCAAGGACCGTAATGAGCCGGAGCATTATTTTGAAGATGTCCTAGAAGCCGCCCGCCTGATAGAGGGTCAATGCTCGAAGAACATAATGTTCAAGTGAGGTGTATTAGAATTGTAAAATACAATTTTATAATTGATCTATTTTTATATTTTGCTCAAAAGCTTGTGCTCCTCCTGTGCGGCCGTTTTAATATAATCTGAAAGTTTTCCAGTCGTCGGCTTCAGCCCCCTCGTAGGAAGTACGGGGGTGTTCGGAAAAAGCATGTAATCACTCTTGATCTAATGTCTTGGTCCATAAAGGAGGTGACAATGCGGCGAACCAGGCAATCGGACTATAGGGCATTAACTCTTTCACTTAGCCATAGGAGTTTTATAGTTGGGGCTACGATATAGCCCCTGGTATGTATGCGGCGTATGGTGCCTTACATATGTGATCTGAAAGAGATCCCTCGGGTGACACGGAGAATCGCTAAAGATTCTAAGAAGTCGTCAAGTGGTTGACCAGCTCTCGCCGCATCATGACAGCCAGTTTTCGGCTTTCTCTACTAAGGTGCTCATCCGGTTTAGACCAGGGCACAATCGCAGTAGTTCTCCCTTTAATACCCTAGCCGATAGAGCGGAACGTAAGGTAGAAAGCACAGGAGCCGGGCAACCCAACTATAGACCCAAGACAATGATTCGGAGCTGTTGCATATAAGGCCAAACTTGCGACGCCGAAGTGCGCTGTAGAGCTGTTCGGACTTTGCTGGCAACTCATTTGTTCCCATACCGAGCCCCTGGCAAGTTATGCCGAGGTGCATCTGTAAAGCAGCCATTAAGGCCGTATTCATTGTTAAAAGAGTATGGAAGGTTAGTTCGGATAAAGTTTTACTGGGAGCAAAGCAATATGCCAATGATAAATTCATATATAGAAGAAACCACAAGCCCGGCTATTTGACATGCTCGGGGTTGGGAACGGAGGAAAAAAGGCATAGTACAGGCTCAAAATAAAGAGTGCGGTCTACAAAAAGTTATTTTGGACCTCCTGTCGCACGTCTGCGCCGCCCGTCCTCGGGGAGGGGGATCCTTAACGGAAGTTGTCGGGGGTTGGGTGCGACATATGCCAATGGATGGCTTATCATGGTGGGAACGAGTAGAACATCGCCGGTGCCTGGAAGCGGGTTGAGGCGTAGACACGAACGCCGGCGCACTTTACCCAGGTTCGGGGCTCTCCTAGGAGATAACACCCCTAGTCCTGCTCTGCGGGGTCTCCGCATGATCACTAAGGCACTAGTGAGTACAATAGTGCTCCTCGAGCTGTATGCTAGAGGTAGGAGAAGGCAGGGCTTGCTCTCCTCTCCCCCTAGGTGTGAGTCTAATTCTAACAGGTTGGAACCCTTTGCATGGGTGCCCTGGGGGTTTATATAGGCCTACCCCCCAGGGGTACAACGGTAATCTGGCCGGGTGTAGGACCCGACTGTCAGTCTCTCTGGTCGCCGGCTTCTCCGCCGGCTGGTGGGGCCCGCCGCCTGGTGGGCCCCGCCGACCGGTCTGCTACGGAGCTGATAGGCCGCCTCCGCCGCTCGCGGGTCTTGCAGGCTGCGGATTACTGTAGCCGTGATGCTAATGATGCTTGCTTGGTCAGGGGTGCGTGGCTATAGTCCCGCCGCCTGGCGGGAGATCACTGTAGCCACTCCAGGTCTTATCTGGTTAATGGTGCATGGGCCCCGAGGAGGGAACGGGCCGCCTTCTAGGAGCCGGCCTCCCTCGGGTCCGACTGGTGATGCTTCTGCCGTCTTCCGGGCTCTCGCTGCCTGGTAGGGCCCACCGTCTTCTGGCCGTACCGACAGGCGGTCGTGGGAGTAGGGCTCCACCAGACAGGAGTGACATCAGGGGTGGAATGGCAACAGTGCTGCGCCGGGCGGAGATCTCCGTCCGTACAAAGCACTGTGGCCACGCCCGGCCCTGGATACGGGGGTGATGGGCCACACTGTAGCCCTGCATTGTCTTGTCTTCTTAATGGGGGCACAGATGTTGAGGGCGCCATGGGCCGACTGCTAGGAGCCAGCCTCTCTGGAGGCCGCCTGCTAGGAGTCGGCCCGCCTTGGAGCCGCCTTCCTGAGCATGGCCGTCTTCTGGCAGTCGGCCGTTCAGCCAGCCGGCCAGCAGAAGGCGGCGCTTCGTCTTGACGTCTTGAGGGGCGCAGCCGGCCCCGATGTCTTGAAAGGTTCTGGGACTTGGGTTAGGCTACCCGTGGCCCATTACTCCGACAGTAGTCCCCGAAGCTGGTGAGGTGCCGCGGCCGAGGGGCGGAGGAGCCTCAACAGTTTCTTTCCCCGGGTGCTCTTGACAGAAGCCTCATCCAACTCCTGGTAAGCCGCCTGGTAGGAGTCGGCCACGTCCAGTCGGATCTGTCTGAAACTTCGAACGGAACGCGCGGGAACTAGGTGGCGTATTAGCTAAGCTTCTAGGCCCGCCGCCCGCCGTGGGCGTGCCATGTGGCGTCAGCCAGCCGGGCCAGCCTGCCAGCCCACGCGCGCGATGGGACGCGACTGCAGGCTGGGCCCGCCACAACCGGGCCTCGGCACGCGAGCGAATCCGCTGTGGCCGAGACGGGTGGTTGAGTTTCTCCACAGAGTTACTGCGCGCAGTAACTCGCGCGATAAAGGTGGGAACGTGGGGTCGTGGGCACAGTTAATCCCACGATCCCACGCCCGCCCCCTCGGCTTCATAGCCCGTAGGCTATAAGTAGGGGGAGGAGAGGGAGCGGCAGAGCATGCGCGCCCCTCCACCCCGCTCTTGCCTCCTTCTTCTTCCTCTTGCCGCAGCGCCCCCGAGCCACGCCGGAGCACCGCCGCTGTTCGTCTCCGTTGCGCTCGTCCGCCCCGAGCCCTCTCGACACCGCTCCACTCTCAGCTCCCCCTCCGCGCCATTTTCTTCGTCGAGCTCTCCATGGCGCGCGAGCGAGGAGGAGACTGGGACGGGTCAAATGTCAATGAAGACCATATCACTTTCCTCCGCGAGACACGGCGTCTCCCCGGCGTGGGCTACGTGAAGGCGCGCGTGCCGCCGGAGGGAGAGATCTCGCTGGCACCGGGGGAGGGCGAGCGGGTCGTCTTCCGCTCGCACTTCATCCGCGGCTTCGGCCTGCCGGCAAGCGGCTTTCTCCGCTTGTTCCTTGAGTTTTATCACCTCCAGCCTCATCACATCACGCCCAACACCGTGACGCTCCTAGCCGCCTTCGTCACGATGTGCGAAGGCTATCTTGGCATCCTCCCCACCATCGAGCTGTGGGGAGCATTCTTCTACACCAAGTTGGGCACTTCCATCCGGGAGGTGGCTGCCCAGTGTGGTGCCTTCGTCGCGGTTCGTCGGCCGTCGCCGAAGAACACCTTCCCCACCATCAAGCTGCCACAGTCGGTCAAGATGTGGCCGCAATCTTTTTCTACGTGCAGAACATGGACCCGGCCGTCGACTTCATCAACCTACCGGCTTATGAAGCCGGCCCGCCGGCCGAGCCTCGGGCCAGCTGGGGCTACAAGCCGAAGCCGGTATCAGCAGACAGCGCCGCCGCCATCCAACGACTACGGGAGCTGACCAACACCGAAGGCCTCAAGGTGTCTGACTTGTTGGTTGCCTTTGTCGCGCGCCGGGTTCTCCCGCTCCAAGGCCGGCCGCACCTGATCAGCCAGATGAGCGGGCATCGTGACCCGTGCCGGCTGAGTACCAAAGAGATGCCGGCTGCCGAGATTGCAAACTTGGTGAACGAGATCTCCGGCGTCAAGCTGGAGGGGTCTTGGAGCTTCGGCAAGCGGCCATATTCCCGCGCCGACCCGCCGCCTGCAGTAAGTTTTCCAATTCTTTCTTTTTGATACTCGTCTTAGTCTTGATCTTGGTCTTGATTAGCCGGCCTCTCACCACTTGAAACAGATCTACATGTCGGAAGCGACGGCCGCCATCATAGGGGCGGGTGGCGACTACGAACCGGACCGGGCGGTGAGCGACGTGGACGACCCCGACTTGGGGGCGGCCGCCTTGGAGGACACAGCGACAGGCGGCGTCTATGAAGCAGGCGGCTCCGAAGAAGGCAGCATCGAGACCTGGCCTGATGATGAGGAGGAGGAAGAAGAGCCGCGCCCTGCGCGGGGCGCCGGTAGAGCGGACGCGGGCCCCTCCGTCGAGCCGTCTGCTCGAGGCGGCACGCGCAAGCGTAAACAAGGCGCCGTCTTGTTCGGCAGCGCGCCGAAGAAGGCGAAGAATCCGACTGCTGCGACCAGGCGGAAGGAGGCCGCCGCGAAGGCGAGCAAGTTCCAGAAGCTCCCAAAGGCGCCTCCCTTGGTGTCGGCGTAAGTATCTTTCCTTGTGTTTTATTTTCCTTGTCGACTCTTTCTGAACTTTCTCTCTGCGTCTTTCTTGATTTTGGGCCCCGCTCTCTCTTGAGAAGTCAGCTACCGCCTCCATCGTTGGGTCAGCGGAGGCCTCCACCACCACCCGACGAATCGATCCAGCCGCCGACCTCCGGGAGGCGCGGGAGCGAAACGCACGAGAGGTGCGCAAGGAGCAGGAAGCCGCCCGTCTGGAGAAGGCCGAGGCGGATAAGGCGGAAGCCACTGCCTTGAAGAAGCTGGCGGAGACCGAGGCCGCTACCGCGGCGAAGGAGCAGGCCGAAGAGGCCGCGCGCCGCCAGTCGGCATTATTCGTCATCCCCCTGAACTCCGCGCCGCCACCACCAGGGTTCGTGGCACCGGCCGGGGGG
>NC_057808.1:524257610-524264567 GCF_018294505.1 Triticum aestivum | reverse complement strand
ACGGGACGGCGGTGATGTCGTCATGCCGGACGCGGCCGTGCCTCCACCACCGCCATTTGGAGATGCGTGAGACAAGCAGCCGGCGGACGCACCGGTGCCGCCAGCCGGAGGCGAGATGGTAACCGGCCCGACTCCCGAGGTCTGCACACCATCGCGCCGCCGGTTTGCAAAGGCGGCCTCGGCGCCACGCCCACTGGAGACCGGTGCCGTGAGCTCTTCGATCCTGGACGCCGAGGCGACCAGCGCCGCGCCCACTGAGTCGGTGCGGGGAGGCGGGACGGGCCCTTTGAATAAGGCAATCCTGGACGTCCAGGCCAAGCTCCGCGCTGAAGCCGATGCTCTCAAGCACTGCAACAAGGTGTTCCTGGAGTCTCGAGGAGCCGTCCGGGTATGTTTCTTGGTTCTTCATTTTGATTCTTGTATTTCTTATACTTCTCTGTGGGGGCGCGCCAGCGCACCCACTGGGTGTAGTCCCCAAGTTTCGGGCCGGCTGCCGAGCAGGCGGCTCAGAACTTCAACTGGAGAGCTCCAAGTACTAACATTGTCTGATATCTTCACTGCTGGATTATCATAACCTTCGCACAGCCGCCTTCAACTCCAAGGTCTAGGAGCTGACTCAACGGACCACCGACCTGTCGGAAATCCGGAGTAAGTCTTTATTTTCTTTCTCCGCGGGGGCTTGCTGGCGCACCCGCGGGCTGTAGTCCCCGAGATTCGGGCCGACTGCTGAGCAGTCGGGCCGGATCTCCCCGGCGACTATTCTTCTTCTTGGTAGCTAGTGATAACTTCTTTCTCTGCGGGGGCGCGCTGGCGCACCCGCAGGCTGTAGTCCCTGAGATTCGGGCGGACTGCTGAGCAGTCGGGCCGGATCTCCCGGGCAACTATATCTCTCCTTGTTGATTGTTGATGTCTTTTTCTTCTTCTATTTTTGCAGAGGCCAACGCCGCCCTGCAGCAGCAGCTGGGCGAAGCCAACACCGCGCTGCACGCCAAGGAGGCGGACTGCAGCAAGCTGGCTGAAGAGCGTGACCGGCTGGTCACGCAACTGGCGGAGTAGGCGGAGCTTCTCAAGAAGACCCAGAAGGAGGCGGAGGACAAGGAAGCCGGTCTCCTTGCTGAGTTCGAGACCGAGCACTCCGCCTGGACCGACAAGGAGGCTTTGCTGACCGCCGGCTTCGGCGAGATTGAAGACATGGTTGACGGTAAGCTGCCTTCTTTACTCTTTCTTCAGGCCGCCGGCTTGTGATCAAGTCGGCTTCTTGTTTCTAATTTTGGCTTCTTTGCTTTCTGTTTGAGCAAATTTCTTCCCCGGTCACTCCGGTGCTGCCAATCAGGCCATCGAGGCCAATCGCGAAGGGTGGAGGGCGGCAGGTGCGGAGATCGCCGCCGACGCCCCTCGGACCCTTAACGAGTAGCTTCTCAGCATCCAGGCCCGTCTTCGGCCGGCTCATCGGATGCTGCGCCGACTTCAGCGTGTCGGCGCCCAGGCGATTGCCGCCCTGTGGGCAGACATGCCGGCTCCACGCACACCCAGCCGGACTGCCGACTGACTGGAGGTGGCGGCCGGCCGTCTTGAGGCTTGGAAGGGCTCATCGGCCCAGGCCGGGGCACGCCGGGCCTTGGAGTTCGTCAAGGCGTGGTATCCTGGGCTAAATCTAGCCTAGTTGGCCACGCTTCGACTGGAAGCCCAAGAGGAGCTGGTGGCGGTGGAGCGTGAACTTGTTCAGCGAGCCGTGGCAATCGCCGAGTACACCAACACCAGCGTCTTTGTTCGTGAGCTAGCTGAGAACGGCACCGAGGCGCCGCAAGAATGGTTCAGGCTGAACCCAGAGGATGGCGAGGATTCGGCCGAAGTGATCGACTCCAGCGACGAGGGAGAAGGCGAGGAGGAGGAAAGTGAAGAGGAGGCACCAGAGGTCGGAGCGGACGGCCAGCCTCAGCTCGACCGTGACTCCAGAAACGAGCCACGCCCGAGTGAGCCGGCTGCTGCTGAAGGCGACCAAGCGGAGACCGACCAGCCGGCCGCTCCACCAGCCGGCACCACCGACTCCACCGTTCCGCCGAACCCGTCTGCTGCTTCCTAGGCTGCCATTTTACCTTTTGTTTCTACCTGCTTATCAGTCTCGACAAACTTCGTTAACTTCGCACAATTCCACCCGCGGGGCATATTTCAAACTCTTGTTGAATATCGGCCAAGGGCCTTTTGATATGTAAATATTTTTGTCGAGTTCTATCTTTCCTTGCTTTCTGCTCTTTGGCCTTTTTCCTTTGTCGCCTTCCCTCGGTTGTCGTCTTGCCAGCCGAACAGCCGGTCTGCGGATTGTGGCTGGGTTAAGTACTTAGCCACTTCCGGGAAGGCAAGTACTTAGCCGATTAGAGTTTTCTAGCAAGTTAAGTAGAAGCCGGTCGGCCGGCTGCTCAGCAGCCGGTCGGCGAAACAGGAAGCCGGCTTGAACTATGTGTATGCTTTGGGTCCTTAGCCATTTTTCATGCGGACACCCTTTCTACCTGGACTCCTGCCCGCCGGACAGTTGCTCTGCGAGCTGCGGCTTCTAGCAGGAGAAGGCTTAAGTGCCAACACATTACTTGTCCGGCTGCAGGAAGCATTACATAGCACAAGGCGGCGAGTCCCCGGGTCGACTAGTCGAACCCGGTGCCAGGCGGACTAAAGAAATAACACATTGATAGGCATAATACTTATCATATAGATAAAAGAGGGCAGTCCCCGAGCTCTTCTCGGGGGACCCGTAGTATTCGTACTTAATACAAAAGTTGGCGCGGTACATACTGCATCAACTGTAAAACCTTCGAAGGAGGTTTGCATTCCATGGTCGCTCCGTCTCCTTGCCAGAGTCGTCTCTTTTGCGTGCTCGAGGCTTCTGAGCATCGATCAGGTAGTAGGAGTCGTTGCCCAACACCTTGCTGATGACGAAGGGGCCCTCCCAAGGTGCCGAGAGCTTGTGCTGGCTGGCTGTTCGCTGGATCAGCCGGAGCACAAGGTCTCCCTCTTGGAAGGATCTTGGCTTGACCTTCCAGTTGTAGTATCGACGCAGGCTCTGCTGGTAGATGGTGGACCGGCTGAGTGCCAACAGCCGGCCCTCTTCCAGCAGATCGACGCCGTCTTCTCGTGCTTCTTTTGCCTCCTCTTCGGTGTACATGGTGACTCGAGGGGAGTCGAATTCTATGTCCATCGGGATGACGGCTTCAGCACCGTAGACGAGGAAGAAAGGTGTGAAGCCGGTTGACTTGTTTGGAGTTGTGCGCAGGCTCTAGAGGACGGACGGCAGCTCATCGAGCCAACAACCGGCCGAACGCTCCAGAGGCTCGACCAGTCGGGGCTTGATGCCGGACAAAATGAGGTTGTTTGCTCGCTCCACCTGGCCGTTTGACTGCGGAAGTTTGTGCCGTTGTCGGTGATGATGCTGTGTGGTATGCCATACCGGATGGTGATGTCAGAGATGAAAGTCATAACAGTCGGGCCATTCAACTTCTTAATTGGCTTTGCTTCTATCCACTTGGTGAACTTGTCCACTGCGACAAGCAGATGAGTCATGCCGCCGCGTGCTGTCTTGAATGGTCTCACCATATCCAGTCCCCAGACAGCGAAGGGCCAGGCAATGGGGATGGTCTTGAGTGCAGAAGCCGGCTGATGTGGCTTGGAGCGGAACTTCTGGCACCCTTTGCATTTCTGGACCAAGTCTTTGGCGTCTTCTAGACCAGTCGGCCAGAAAAAACCGTGGCGGAAAGCTTTGGCCATGAGTGCTCTTGAAGCTGCGTGGTGACCACACTCACCTTGATGGATATCTTTGAGGATTGCTTGGCCTTGCTCCAGCTCTACGCAGCGCTGGTAAACACCAGTGACACTGCGCCTCACAAGTTCTCTATTGACGATGGTGTATGCTGCTTTCCGACGCTGCACCTGTCGGGCCAAGATCTCGTCAGTCGGCAGCTCTTTATTCACCAGAAAGTGGAGGATGGGCTGAGGCCACGAAGGTGCTGCAATTTCCTCGACTGCTAGGACCGCTACTTGCACGAGGGCGGTTAGGTCGGGAGGCGGCAGGTTGGAGTCGACTGCCGCTTGCTGAGTCGATGAACTCCCCGGGCCGACTGCTGCCGTCCCCGGGCTGGGTGCGGGTGGCAGTCCCCGGGTCGCCTGCCGTATTCCCCGTGCCGGCTGCCGGGGTCCTCAAGTCGGCCGACTGCTTCAGGAGGAGCCGCCACAAAGATGGAATCCGACTCTGGCGATGGCTTGACAGACGGCTTAAGGAGGCGTTGTAGGGCGACGCCGGCTGGTATTGCTTGCCGGGTGGAGCCGATTCGTGCCAAGGCATCTGCTTGCTCGTTGTCATTTCTTGGCACATGGAGGAACTCGCATCCTTCAAAGTATCCACCGAGTTGCTGAACGAGGAAGCGGTAGCTGGCCATATTTGCATCCTTGGCGTCCCAATCGCCTGACGACTGTTGGACCACCAAGTCAGAATCTCCATAGCATAGGATCCGGCGAATGCCGAGTTCCTTGGCAAGCCGGAGCCCGTGAATGAGTGCTTCGTATTCGGCAACGTTGTTGGAGGCAACAAAATGGACTTGCAGCACATCTAAGCTTGTCGCCTTTGGGAGAGGTGAGGACGATGCCGGCTCCCAAACTGGTGCGCATCTTCGAACCATCAAAGTGCATTCGCCAATGGGTGGAGTCTGGCCCTAGCGGCAGGTACTGGGTCTCGGCCCAGTCGACGAGGAAGTCGGCCAGTGCTTGTGACTTGATGGCGGTGCAAGGTTGGTAGTAGATGGTGTAGGGAGCCAAATCTATGGCCCATTTGGCCACTCGGCCTGAAGCATCTCGGCTTCCAATGATCTCGGCAAGTGGAGCAGTGCAAACCACAGTGACTGGGTGCTCTTGAAAATACGGCTTCAGCTTCTTAGCGGCAAAATGTACACCGTAGCACATCTTCTGGTAGTGGGGGTAATTCTGCTTGGAGGCGGACAGTACTTCACTCAGGTAATACACCGGCCTCTGGACTGGTAGCGCTTTGCCTTCTTCCTTGCGTTCCACAACTATGACTGTGCTGACCACCCGGCTGGTGGCGGTGATGTAGAGGAGCATGGGCTCTTTAGGAGTCGGAGCCGCCAGGACAGTCGGAGTGGTCAACATCTTCTTGAGCTGTAGAAAAGCTTCATCCGCCTTGTCGTTCCACTCGAAAAAAGTGGTCTTCTTCATGAGCTAGTACAGGGGAAGAGCCTTCTCGCCCAGCCGACTGATGAAACGGCTGATGGATGCCAAGCAGCCGGTGAATTTTTGCACGTCCAGCAGTCGGGTGGGCACCTCCATCCTCTCGATGGCCTTGATCTTCATAGGGTTGTATTCTATGCCGCACTCTGAGACCAGGAAGCCAAGGAGTTGGCCGGCTGGTACCCCAAACACGCATTTCTCCGGGTTGAGCTTGATCTGGAATCGGCGCAAGTTTTCAAAGGTCTCCCTAAGGTCTTCTAGCACCGTTCCATGCTTCTCCGTTTTCACCACAACATCATACACATAGACGTGGGCGTTTCTGCCGAGTTGCTTGAGGAGACACTTCTGCATGCAACGCTGAAACGTGGCGCCGGCATTCCTCAAGCCGAACGTCATGGTCAGGTAACAGAAGGCTCTGAATGGTGTGATGAAGGCGGTCTTCAGCCTGTCGGCCGGGTTTAGCTTGATCTGGTGATACCCTAAGTGTGCATCCAAAAAGTTCAACAGCTCGCATCCGGCTGTGGAGTCAATCATTTGGTCGATTCTTGGGAAAGCAAATGGGTCTTTGGGGCATGCTTTGTTGAGGCTGGTATAATCAATACACATGCGCCACTGCTTGTTCTTCTTCAGTACAAGGACTGGGTTGGCTAGCCACTCTGGAAAGAACACTTCCATGATGAAGCCGGCTGCTAGAAGCCGGGCTATCTCTTCTCCAACAACTCTTCTCTTCTCTTCCGACAGGCGGCGCAAGGGCTGCCTCACTGGCTTGGCATCAGATTGGACATGTAGCTTGTGCTTGGCGAAATCCGTTGGAACACCCGGCATGTCCTTGGGAGACCATGCAAAGATGTCCCGATTCTCACGGAGGAAATCAACGAGCTCGCTTTCCTATTTGCTGTCAAGGTTTGCACCTATGACAGCGTGCCTCTCCGGGTGCTCCGGGTCCAAGGGTATCTTCTTTGTTTCTTTCGCCGGCTTGAACGAACCCTCAGCTTCCGACTCCTTGGGGTTGGGTGATATTTCCGGCTGCTTGCCTGCCATTGCCACAACCCGGTCCAGGAGCCGTTTCTCGGCCGCGGTCACGAGGGACTCGGCTAGCCGGCTGCTGCCTGCTGCACAAGCGGACGACTTCTTGCAATCCCCTGCTATGGTCAGGATTCCCTTGGAACTCGGCATCGTCATCTTGAGGTAAGCATAGTGGGGGACCGCCATGAACTTGGCCAGGGCAGGCCGGCCAAGTAGCACATGGTAAGGGCTCTCAAGGTCCACCACCTCAAACCAGACTGGCTCTCGGCGAAAGTGTTCTTTGTCTCCGAAGAGGACGTCGATCTGCGTCTTGCCGATTGGTGAGCAGGAAAGGCCAGGAACTATGCCATGGAAAATACTCCGGCTGGGCTGAAGGTGTCTCTGCTTGATTCCCAACTTCTCCATAGTATCTTTGTACAGGATGTTGATGTTGCTCCCGCCATCTATCAGAACGCGGGAGAAGCGAGCAGCCTGCCTCTCCGTGGCAAAGGTGGCATCCTGCACCAGAGCATAAGAGCCAGGATTGGGCATCACTTCAGGGTGGTCGGCTCAGCTCCAGCTGATGGGCTTCTCAGACCAGTGCATGAACTCGGGGGTCTCTGACGCCACTGCATTTACTTCTTGTTGTCGCTGCCGTCTGCTGTGCCTGTCGTTGGCCACGCTGGTGAACACGACATAAGCTCCATGCTCTTTAGGATATTCATC
>NC_057808.1:524130369-524257430 GCF_018294505.1 Triticum aestivum | reverse complement strand
GGCAATCCTGGTGAGCCAGTGGCACTTCCGAGTGGTGTGGTTGGATGGCTTCGCGCCGCTGTGGAACTTGCAGGGTGCATCGAGAGTCTGCTCGTACGAGAAGGCGGGCAACCAGTTGGGCTTGCCGCCCTTCTGGCGTTTGGGAGGAGGCTGCCCTTCCGGCTACTGATCTTCGACTGTTGCCACCTGCCGGCTCGTGGAAGCCGGCTGCATGGCCTTGCGCAAACTGTCGTTCGGTTGCTGTCGCCGACTAGTGTCACCAGCCGGGGTCTGAGGAGCTTGAGGGGCCACCTTGCCCGACACATTAACTTGGATCTCCACCTTCATGGAGGAGTCGGCCATGGCGTACTTGTCTGCTATGATCAACAGTTCGTCGAGGGTCGCCGGCTCGTCGCAGAGAAGCTTGTGCTTGAGGAGGGTGCCCTCTCGGCACCCGGCAGTGAAGTACTCGATGGCCCGCACCTCGTGTACACCCTCGCAAGAGTTGCGCAGCTCGGCCCAGCGCGTGAGGTAGTCGCGAGTCGACTTGTTGGGGCCTTGGACGCACAAGGAGAGTTGGCGAGGCTTGGGCGGCTGCTTGTAGGTGCTGGTGAAGTTGCGCATGAATGCTTCAGTGAAGTCAACCCAACTGTTGATGCTGCGGGGCTTCAGGCTGTTCAGCCACGTCTGGGCAGTGCCCTGGAGCATGAGTGGAACGTACTTCACGGCAACGCGCTTGTTGCCGTTGGCGATACTGACGGCTGTAGAGTAGTCGACCAGCCAGTCGTCCGGCTTCACGGAGCTGGTGTACTTGGGTGTATCTTTTGGGAGCGCGAACCCTCTGGGGAAAGGTTCATCTCGGATGCGGGGGCCGAAGCAAGGCGGACCCAGCTCATCTTCTTCTTCTAGCGCTAGGGATCGATTGAGGCTATCGATCCGGTGGCGGGCATCGTTTTCTCCGATCCCCTCTCAGCGGCCAAGGCGGTCGCCGAGTGACGGGTGATCAACAGGCGGCGGGGAAATACGCCTCTTCCTGCGGGGAGGGGGAGGCGGACAGTCGTCTCGTCGTCGTACCGCTCTTGGGCGGCCGTCTCGGTCGCACTCAATGGTGATGTGAGTCCGGCTGCGGCTCACAGCCGGCACCTTGTCTCTCCTATCGCGGACGCCATCAGTCGGTGTCCGGGATGTCGCGCCTTGGCCTCGGTGAGGAGGCGGGTCATCGTTTCGCCGGTTGGGCGCTTCAGTGCGGCACCCGGCCTCTTGCTGCTCAGCAGCCGCGTCGAGGACCTGCTGGACTCGCTCCATCATGTGGCGACGCTCGTCGCCCTAGAGCTTGTCTAGCTCGTCTGCTGCCGCCTGGGCAGCTTGTATGTTCTCTGCAGGCGTGGCGTAGATGGGACGATCTGTCCCAAACATGCTGGCGACGGTCGCGCCACGCTGCCGGACCAGGCCAATACGGCTAGGACCACCAGGAGCCGGCGTGCCGCCGATGACACGGTCCATCTCTCGCTGGTAGGCCTCCGAAAGGCATCTCATGCTGGCCAGCCGGTTGGCGCTTTCGACGAGCTGGACACGGCGTGCCTCCAGCGTCTCGGCGTCGGCGTCTTCCGGGATGGGCGCAGTCAAGTCTGGCATCGCCGCCTACAACGGATCCTGGACACCTCCGCCAGAGTGCTCGCCGTGGCTGATGACGAGCACTTCCGTGACGGTGCTGCCACCGCTGTCCGCGCGAGGAAGCGGCTCATCGTAAAACACCACGTTTGTGGGGAACGCGTCAAGCGACGCCGTGTCGGAGTCGACCAACATCGGGTCGGTGGAGCGAACTGACTCCAAGTCAGCAGCAGGCACGCTGGCGACGTGGAACTGATCGAGGAGGCTCACGAGGGGCTCTCAGGGCCATCGGTGCCCGCATCAGACGCGGGCTCGTCGGAGAGGCGAATCTCGCCAACAAGGTCGGCAAGGCAGCTCGCCGTGCCGGCGACCTCCGCGCCGCGCAGCGCGTCGGCGCAGACACTGTCTAGCGTGTCGGGCTGGCTACGCTCGCCAGGAAGGAACAGGGTTCCCGTCCAGAACAGGTGGTGTCACCAGCCGAGGTCCGAGGAGCTTGAGGGGCCACCTTGCCCGACACATTAACTTGGATCTCTGCCTTCATGGAGGAGTCGGCCATGGCGTACTTCTCTGCTATGATCAACAGTTCGTCGAGGGTCGCCGGCTCGTCGCAGAGAAGCTTGTGCTTGAGGAGGGTGCCCTCTCAGCACCCGACAGTGAAGTACTCGATGGCCCGCACCTCGTGCACGCCCTCGCAAGAGTTGCGCAGCTCGGCCCAGCGCGTGAGGTAGTCGCGAGTCGACTCGTTGGGGCCTTGGACGCACAAGGAGAGTTGGCGAGGCTTGGGCGGCCGCTTGTAGGTGCTGGTGAAGTTGCGGATGAATGCTTCAGTGAAGTCAACCCAACTGTTGATGTTGCGGGGCTTCAGGTTGTTCAGCCACGTCCGGGCCGTGTCCTGGAGCATGAGCGGAACGTACTTCACGGCAACGCACTTGTTGCCGTTGGCAATACTGACGGCTGTAGAGTAGTCGACCAGCCAGTCCTCCGGCTTCACGGAGCCGGTGTACTTGGGTGTGTCTCTTGGGAGCGTGAACCCTCTGGGGAAAGGTTCGTCTCGGATGCAGGGGCCGAAGCAAGGCGGACCCGGCTCATCTTCTTCTTCTAGCGCTAGGGATCGATTGAGGCGATCGATCCGGTGGCGGGCATCGTTTTCTCCGATCCCCTCGCGGCGGCCAAGGCGGTCGCCGAGTGACGGGTGATCAATAGGCGGCGGGGAAATACGCCTCTCCCTGCGGGGAGGGGGAGGCGGACAGTCGTCTCGTCGTCATACCGCTCTTGGGCGGCAGTCTCGGTCTGGCTCAATGGTGATGTGAGTCCGGCTGCGGCTGGCAGCCGGCTCCTTGTCTCTCCTATCGCGGACGCCATCAGTCGGCGTCCAAGATGTCGCGCCTTGGTCTCGGCGAGGAGGCGGGTCATCGTTTCGCCGGTTGGGCGCTTCAGTGCGGCACCCGGCCTCTTGCTGCTCAGCAGCCGCGTCGAGGAGCTGCTGGACTCGCTCCATCATGTGGCGACGCTCGTCGCCCTAGAGCTTGTCTAGCTCGTCTACTGCCGCCTGGGCAGCTCGTATGTTCTCTGCAGGCGTGGCGTAGGCGGGACGATCTGTCCCAAACATGCTGGTGACGATCGCGCCACGCTGCCGGACCAGGCCAATACGGCTAGGACCACCAGGAGCCGGCGTGCCGCCGACGACACGGTCCATCTCTAGCTGGTAGGCCTCCAAAAGATGTCTCATGCTGGCCAGCCGGTTGGCGCTTTCGACGAGCTGGACACGGCGTGCCTCCAGCGTCTCGGCGTCGGCGTCTTCCGGGATGGGCGCAGTCAAGTCTTGCATCGCCGCCTGCAACGGATCCCGGCCACCTCCGCCAGAGTGCTTGCCGTGGCTGATGACGAGTACTTCCGTGACGGTGCTGCAACAACTGTCCGCGCGAGGAAGCGGCTCGTCGTAGACCACCATGTTGGTGGGGAATGCGTCAAGCGACGCCGTGTCGGAGTCGACCAACATCGGGTCGGTGGAGCCCACCGAGTCCAAGTCAGCAGCAGGCTCGCTGGCGATGTGGAACTGATCGAGGAGGCTCACGAGGCGGCTCTCAGGGCCATCGGTGCCCGCATCAGACGCGGGCTCGTCGGAGAGGCGAATCTCGCCAACAAGGTCGGCGAGGCAGCTCGCCGCGCCGGCGACCTGCGCGTCGACGCAGACACCGTCTAGCGTGCCGGGCTGGCTACGCTCGCCAGGAAGGAACAGGGTTCCCGTCCAGAACAGGTGGTGTCACCAGCCGGGGTCCGAGGAGCTTGAGGGGCCACCTTGCCCGACACATTAACTTGGATCTCCGCCTTCATGGAGGAGTCGGCCGTGGCGTACTTGTCTGCTATGATCAACAGTTCGTCAAGGGTCGCTGGCTCGTCGCAGAGAAGCTTGTGCTTGAGGAGGGTGCCCTCTCGGCACCCGGCAGTGAAGTAATCGATGGCCCGCACCTCGTGCACGCCCTCGCAAGAGTTGCGCAGCTCGGCCGAGCGCGTGAGGTAGTCGCGAGTCGAGTCGTTGGGGCCTTGGACGCACAAGGAGAGTTGGCGAGGCTTGGGCGGCCGCTTGTAGGTGCTGGTGAAGGTGCGGATGAATGCTTCAGTGAAGTCAACCCAACTGTTGATGCCGCGGGGCTTCAGGCTGTTCAGCCACGTCCGAGCCATGCTCTGGAGCATGAGCGGAACGTACTTCACGGCAAGGCGCTTGTTTGCTTTTGGCGATACTGACGGCTGTACAGTAGTCGACCAGCCAGTCCTCCGGCTTCACAGAGCCGGTGTACTTGGGTGTGTCTCTTTGGAGCGTGAACCCTCTGGGGAAAGGTTCGTCTCGGATGCGGGGGCCGAAGCAAGGCGGACCCGGCTCATCTTCTTCTTCTAGCGCCAGGGATCGATTGAGGCGATCGATCCGGTGGGGGGCATCATTTTCTCCGATCCCCTCTCGGTGGCCAAGGCGGTCGCCGAGTGACGGTTGATCAACAGGCGGCGGGGAAATACGCCTCTCCCTGCGGGGAGGGGGAGGCGGACAGTCGTCTCGTCGTCGTACCGCTCTTGGGCGGCCGTCTCGGTCTGGCTCAATGGTGATGTGAGTCCGGCTGCGGCTGGCAGCCGGCTCCTTGTCTCTCCTATCGCAGACGCCATCAGTCGGCATCCGGGATGTCGCGCCTTGGTCTCGGCGAGGAGGCAGGTCATCGTTTCGCCGGTTGGGCGCTTCAGTGCGGCACCCGGCCTCTTGCTGCTTAGCAGCCGCGTCGAGGAGCTGCTGGACTCGCTCCGTCATGTGGCGACGCTCGTTGCCCTCGAGCTTGTCTAGCTCGTCTGCTGCCGCCTGGGCAGCTCGGATGTTCTCTGCAGGCGTGGCGTAGAGGGGACGATCTTTCCCAAACATGCTGGCGACGGTCGCGCCACGCTGCCGGACCAGGCCAATACTAGGACCACCAGGAGCCGGCGTGCCGCCGACGGCACGGTCCATCTCTTGCTGGTAGGCCTCCGAAAGGCGTCTCATGTTGGCCAACCGGTTGGCGCTTTTGACGAGCTGGACACGGCGTGCCTCCAGCGTCTCGGCGTCGGCGTCTTCCGGGATGGGCGCAGTCAAGTCTTGCATCGTCGCCTGCAATGGATCCTGGCCACCTCCACCAGAGTGCTCACCGTGGATGATGACGAGCACTTCCGTGACGGTGCTGCCGCCGCTGTCCGCGCGAGGAAGCGGCTCGTCGTAGACCACCACGTTGGTGGGGAACGCATCAAGCGACGCCGTGTCGGAGTCGACCAACATCGGGTCAGTGGAGCCAACCGACTCCAAGTCAGCAGCAGGCTCACTGGCGATGTGGAACTGATCGAGGAGGCTCACGAGATGGCTCTCAGGGCCATCGGTGCCCGCATCAGACGCGGGCTCGTCGGAGAGGCGAATCTCGCGAACAAGGTCGGGGAGGCAGCTCGCCGCGCCGGCGACCTCCGCGTCGCGCAGCGCGTCGGTGCAGACACCGTCTAGCGTGCCGGGCTGGCTGCGCTCGCCAGGAAGGAACAGAGTTCCCGTCCAGAATAGGTCTCCGGGAGAAGGTCCACCTCGCCCCACGGTGGGTGCCAAATGTTGGGGGTTGGGTGTGACATATGCCAATGGATGACTTATCATGGTGGGAACGAGTAGAACGTCGCCGGTGCCTGGAAGCGGGATGAGGCGTAGACACGAACGCCGGCGCACTTTACCCTGGTTCGAGGCTCTCCTAGGAGATAACACCCCTAGTCCTGCTCTGCGGGGTCTCCGCATGATCATTAAGGCACTAGTGAGTACAATGGTGCTCCTCAAGCTGTATGCTAGAGGTAGGAGAAGGCAGGGCTTGCTCTCCTCTCCCCCTAGGTGTGTGTCTAATGCTAACAGGTTGGAACCCTTTGCATGGGTGCCCTGGGGGGTTTATATAGGCCTACCCCCAGGGGTACAATGGTAATCTGGCCGGGTGTAGGACCCGACTGTCAGTCTCTCTGGTCGCCGGCTTCTCCGCCGGCTGCTGGGGCCCGCCGCCTGGTGGGCCCCGCCGACTGGTCTGGTACGGAGCTGACAGGCCGCCTCCGCCGCTCGCTGGTCTTGCCGGCTGCGGATTACTGTAGCCGTGATGCTAATGACGCTTGCTTGGTTAGGGGTGCGTGGCTACAGTCCCGCCGCCTGGCGGGAGATCACTGTAGCCAATCTGGGTCTCATCTGGTTAATGGTGCACGGGCCCCGAGGAGGGAACGGGCCGCCTGCTAGGAGCCGGCCTCCCTCGGGTCCGACTGGTGATGCTTCTGCCGTCTTCTGGGCTCTCGCTGCCTGGTAGGGCCCGCCGTCTTCTGGCCGTACCGACAAGCGGTCGTGGGAGCAGGGCTCCGCCTGACAGGAGTGACGTCAGGGGTGGAATGGCAATAGTACCGCGCCGGGCGGAGATCTCCGTCCGTACGGAGCACTGTGGCCACGCCCGGCCCTGGATACTGGGGTGATGGGTCACACTGTAGCCCTGCATTGTCTTGTCTTCTTAATGGGGGCACAGATGTTGAGGGCACCATGGGCCGACTGCTAGGAGCCAGCCTCTCTGGAGGCCGCCTGCTAGGAGTCGGCCCGCCTTGGAGCCGCCTTTCTGAGCATGGCCGTCTTCTGGCAGTCGGCCGTTCAGCTAGCCGACCACCAGAAGGCGGCGCTTCGTCTTGACGTCTTGAGGGGCGCAGCCGGCCCCGATGTCTTGAAAGGTTCTGGGACTCGGGTTAGGCTACCCGTGGCCCATTACTCCGACAGAAGTGGCCCCTTAGGTGAGTGTATGGATCCGAACTACGATAGAGTCCGTTGTAGCTGTTGTCCTTTTTGTCACCTGCTTTTTAAGAGATAATAAAGAAAGAAAAACAGAAAACAGATAAAAAACATTACGGGAATGCTTGCAGGGTTGTCCGTATTGTGCTTCCGTCGATGCCCATACTATCTTGAGTGCGTAGTTATGTACGCGCGGTGTAAATCTTGCCGGTATAAGAGGTGGGTGGCGGAAGACGAACTGCTATTTCCGTTCTGGGAGTGGTCGAACTTCGGAGGGAAACTGTTTCTAGCCCCTGGTATTTGGCTGGTGAGCCGCTCCGTCGTCATTATCGCCTGGCGGCCTCCTCCCCTTGTGTTCGGCGTTGAGCTTGCCTGCCTGCTTGAAGACCCAACAGTTTCTGTTGGTATGATTAGCTGGCTTATCAGGGTGGCCGTGAATCTGGCAGGGTCGGTCCTATATCCTGTCAAGGGTGGATGGTCCGTCTTGGTTTGCCTTCAGTGGCTTCTTCCGTTGACCGGGTTTTGGATTGTTAAATCCGGCATTGACCGCTGTGTCACGTGATCTTTCATTGTTATTGCGACTGTTTTGTTCGGTTCGTCGTGGCTTGCCGTTGCCGTCTTGGACTTCGGAAGTGCCCGGGTCGCTGGCGTTGTTACTTTTACGAGCGAGCCAGTTGTCTTCTCCCGCACAAAAGCGAGTCATTAGAGCGGTGAGGGCCGTCATGGATTTGGGTCCTTCCTGGCCGAGGTTACGTGCTAGCCATTCATCCCGGACGCTATGTCTGAAGGCCGCGCGGGCTTCCGCATCTGTACAGTCGACAATTTGGTTCTTTTTGACTAAGAACCGAGTCCAGAGCTCCTTGGGTGACTCGCCGGGCTACTGGACGATATGACTTAAGTCATCGGCATCTGGTGGCCGGACATATGTTCCTTGGAAGTTGTCTCAAAAGGCGTCTTCCAAATCTTCCCAGCTGCCAATAGAATTTTCTGGCAAACTGTTTAGCCAGTACCGCGCTGGCCCTTTGAGCTCGAGAGGTAGGTATTTGATGGCGTGAAGGTCGTCTCCGCGAGCCATGTGAATATGGAGGAGGAAATCCTCAATCCATACCGCGGGATCTGTTGTTCCATTGTATGATTCGATGTTAATGGGTTTGAACCCGTCTGGAAATTCATGATCCATTACCTCGTCAGTGAAGCAGAGAGGGTGTGCGGCTCCTCTATGTTGGGCCACACTGTGGAGCACCTCCGATGGATTCCGTTTGCGGTTTTCGGACCGGGCGTGGTCGGGTCTGTTGCGTCCAAATAGGTATCCATCGTCGTCGGTCGGGGCATGTCCCCGCGATCTGTTCATCGATCTTGTGTGTCCTGCTCTGCCCTCTAGGTCTTGTTGGATATCGCGAGTGTGCCCCCGAGCTGTTTTGCTCTTGCCTTGACGGCCGAGTGAGGTGGTATGGTGTTCTACTTGGGCTGCTGCTTTATCCGGACCGAACTGTGGTCGGCCTACCGCGTTGTGCGATGGTGGTACGGGCTCCAGCGCCTCGCCATCGTATTGATGGAGCCACCTACACTTGGGGTGGCTTTTGTCTGGGCCACTAAGGCCGTATTCTTCGGCGGCCAGGACCTCGGTCCATCTATCATTGAGAAAATCTTGGTTCGCTTGAAACTGCAGCTGCCTCTTTCTTAGGCTCCTTGTAGTGGCTATTAGCCGGCGTTTAAAGCGCTCCTGCTCGAGAGGTTCCTCAGGCACGATGAAATCCTCGTTGCCGAGGCTCTCCTCTTCCTCGGAGAGTGGAAGATAATTACTATCCTCCGAGTCTCCATATATGGCCTGTTCATCAGGGATATCTTGCCCGCTTTCCTGTTCCTCCTATTCGGACCCTACCTCAACAGGGTCTTCAATGTCCGGAGTGTTATCTTCTCCGGTGCTAGTATTGTTTTCTCTTGAGCGACGTGACTTAGAGCAGCGCTGAGCGCGCCAGTGTTCGGACTGTGTACTAGGAGGTTTATCCTCAACTGGATCCTCCTTGTCATCGTCGAGAGCGTCGTTGGGTGTGTCTACCATACACATGTCATACCACGAAGTGGCCGTCCCGCGTCTAGTGGATAGTGAGTTCTGGCCTTGCCCCTCATCGTCGTCCATACCGTCAATGTCTTTGGAGCCGGGGTCAAGCATGTTGGTTGGGTCTTCGACAGTGGCTATGAAGTGGGTGGCAGGTGGGAGGCGAAATTTTCCCTCATCCGCCGCAAGTTCGAACCGGACATAGTTCGGCGGCGAGTCACCTGCCAGGGATAGGTTTTTTAGTGAGTTTAGTACGTCGCCCATGGGCGAGTGTTGGAAGACGTCTGCGGTGCTGAACTTGAAGATCGATAACCGATCGAGTTCGGTATCTGCGGACTCGCCGGGTTCGGAACTTGTCGCCGGAAACGAGTCCGGGGTTCTGTTGATGCAGATATCATATGAAGTGGAATCTGTGTGCGGCTCCAACGCCGCAGAATCGGTAGCCTCCGTGATGGGGTTGAGCTTCCCATCTTCGGATGACTCGATCTGCTCCAGATCTAAGGCCAGAGTTATGGCATGAGTTATCTCCTGGATGCGGCCCGATGGCAGGTTTAAGCCATGCTCATCGGGGCGAAGGGGAGCGGTTGCCGCGGTCTCAAATCCGTCGAAGATCAAGTCTCCACGGATGTCCGCGACATAGTTCAAGCTTCCAAATCTGACCTGATGGCCATGGGCGTACCTATCGATCTGCTCCGGATGGCCAAGCGAGTTGGCCCGTAGTACGAAGCCGCCGAATACGAGGATCTGTCCGGGGAGGAAGGTTTCTCCCTGGACAACGTCATTATAGACGATCGAAGGGGCCATCGGACCCTTTGCCGACGGCAGAGTGGAACTCTCAATGAAAGCACCAATGTCAGTGTCAAAACCGGCGGATCTCGGGTAGGGGGTCCCGAACTGTGCGTCTAGGATCGATGGTAACAGGAGACGGGGGACACGATGTTTACCCAGGTTCGGGCCCTCTCTATGGAGGTAATACCCTACTTCCTGCTTGATTGATCTTGATGAATATGAGTATTACAAGAGTTGATCTACCACGAGATCGTAATGGCTAAACCCTAGAAGTCTAGCCTGTATGACTATGGTAATGTGTATCCGCCTATCCGGACTACGCTCTCCGGTTTATATAGACACCGGAGAGATCTAGGGTTACATGGAGTCGGTTATATAAAAAGGAATCTACATGGTTGATCGCCAAGCTTGCTTTCCACGCCAAGGAGAGTCCTGTCCGGACACGAGTGCGGTCTTCGGTCTTCACATCTTCACGGCCCATCAGTCCGGCCCATGGCTAACAGGCCGGACGCCCGAGGACCCCTTAGTCCAGGACTCCCTCAGTGGGTCTTCTGGTGCTCCCCCGAAGCTTCCTGGATCTATTTTCTTCCAGAAAAAATGGTCAAAAAGTTTCAGCCCATTCTGAATTTTTTTATTTCTGCACAAACGACAACACCACGGTAATTCTGCTGAAAACAACATCAGTCCGATTTAGTTCTGTTCAAATCATACCAAAACCATATAAAATTGTTGTAAACATGGTATGGATACTTCATAATTATAGATACGTTGGAGATGTATCAATGGCGACGAACCCCGCTCTCCGGAGCCCTCCCGATAGAGATCAGGAGGTGGCGGTGGCTCTGTATCGTAAAACGTGATGAAATTTCTTCTATTTTTTCTCGGCAAACAGGAATTTATAGAGCTGAGATTAGGGTCAGTGGCGCGCTGTGGGCCCCACAATGTACTAGGGCGCATCCAGGGGTGGTCGCGCCCTAGTGCCTTGTGGGCAACCGGTGGATCTTCACTCCAGTACTTTTTATTTATTCCATAGAAAATCTCCAAAAAGTTTTGTCCAATTTTGAGAACTTTTATTTCTGCACAAAAACAATCATGGTAGTTCTACTGAAAGCAGCATTAGTCTGGGTTAATTTCATTCAAATCAGGCAAATTAGAGTCCAAAACAAGAGCAAAAGTGTTTGGAAAAGTAGATACAACGGAGACGTATCAGTTCATCTAGGACATCCTTTAATCCTCACATAATAATTGTGAAGCATAATGAGGTACTTCTGAAGAATGCTCCCTCCTCTCCGATGTCTATTTGCTCACACAACTATATTCTTGTTTTGCTAAAAATATATATATGCTTGTGTCGTCTGGCTGTTCCTAATTGCTTTTGGACATTAGTTTTGTGATCAGGATTGAGTAGATAGCCTATCAAAATATTGAGTTTTTTACTTAAGTAAACAATATGCAAATAGCTCTAAATTAACACATTGGTTGTCTTGTCTTCATCTTCGGCAATTTGATATATGGGATTTGGGAGTAAATAGTTATATCATCATTAAGTGGTAACCCTTGTACATTTTGAAACAACCAGAATTTACATCAATATATTACTTTGAGGCAAAGTGCTTATAATAGCATAGATCGAAATAGAAGTTTGTTCGTTACAACATGATTATGGTGCTTCCTTTTCTGTTGAGATATGTGCATGTTCTTTTAACTAAGATGTGCAGGGAAAAGTATTATCTCCAAATAATCATGGCTAAGCCAATAGTTAGATCTGGCCTATTTGATAATGCTAATGTGCGCGAAACAAATCTCCCTATGCATCTTGAATACATCTTAACAGTTAACGAAAATCATTGTAGGAAGCTGAGATTGAATACCTGTACATGTAGGCTTTAACTTCATATGAACATTCTTCTGATGGTTCTTGCAACTTCACAAGATAAAACAAGATTAGCTAAATCTGCAGGCAGGAGGAGAATCTGGTGAAAGCTGCATTAGAGAAGATGTTGGGAAACGTAGTAGAAAACCATAAATTTCGGACACGGAGTATGTGATGGCGAGCGCACAGGAGCTCGGTATCAGGTTCGTCGAGAATTGCTATGAGATTCGATACATTTAATTACTGAGCCTGTTGGCAGTTCCATCGGGAGCACGGGAAGTGAATATATACTGAACTATACACACCCGACAGATGGGCCTGGGATGAATGCCGTCGACGGTCCATGGATGAGCCGTGGCTCGACGTTGTCGCCGGGGTCCTGATCCGTGGAACAGGTACAGTGGCTGCCGGAAGCGCCGGTAGTGCACGCAGTAAATGTAGTGGTTGTGCGAGTCGGTGGATAAGAAAGTGAAGTTGGATTTGTATCTTTTACCTGTGGGGGGTGAGGCTGAGAGAATGGGGAGTAATTGACTCCGGCGACGGCGAGTGGGCGGCCCGGCAATCTCGCAGGGGTTCCGCCGACCATGGAATTCTTGCTGCAGCCAATAAACAGGTACGGATCTGCCACGTGAGCTATTTTTTACCATGTTTCTGCGCTGATTTTTTGGCTGACTGATCTATGCTCTGCGCGTGATAAATTTGTGTGGAATGATTAGAACTCTGCTTGAGGAGGTCAATGAAAATAACGGGACAATGGAGCCCGTGCGGTTCCCTGTGGCCGCGCCGGCGGAGATTCCTGCTCCAGCCCCGGCCGGTTCAAGTGCGGACGCCCAGATCTATCGGCCGGAAGCATCCTGCGGGGATAAGGCTCAGGGGTCCGAGCACTCAATAGAGCAGTTGGACCCGAAGACACCAGGATGGACGCAAAGGTAGTGAACCACCTAGCCTATAAATTTCATGAGGATTTAGTAGTACCAATATGCAATTGTTTGAATGAGTTCTGGAAGTAGTTACCGATGAAAATACGTTGGAAAAATTATATATAAGAATTTCCGTTTTGGGTATGGTAAATACATGATAGAATGGTTGATTTACAATATATGATTGAATCAGATTGTCTGTTTAAAAGAACATAGGATTTTAATCTGCGCCGGTGAGCACTCTGAAGATGATCGATTATGAAAATTCAAGTGAATTGGCTGTAAATGCCCACCATCTGGCTTAGCGGTGTTGATATTCTCTAACTGATTGAATTGACTGTAACTGTGGACCATTTGGCTCAGAGGTGCTGATATTCTCTTGGTGACCCGTGCCTTATTATTGTGCGTGATATGAATGGGCAGGGTGCGTGTAGGTGCTGCTGCTCCAGGAAGGCCTCCTTGTGCGGACAGGATCACGGCGCTGGAGAAAACCGTTAGGGAGTTCACGGATCATCCAAGAGACATAGTTATGGTGCCAAAGATTGGAACAAGTTTCGACACCCTCGGAGAAGCATACGACTTTTACAATTTATACTCATGGGAGAAAGGGTTTGGTATTCGCTACGGAAAGAGTAGGCTGAACGTGAACATGAGCAAGTGTATGCAAGAGATCGTGTGTGGATGCGCGGTAAGAGGAAAGATAGACCAAACATATATTAACAATATTTAATGCTAGGACACATATATGGTGTGGAAATTAAATAAGATATTGTTTCCATTTCGTACTACTGAATTGTTTCCTATTTCAAGGTGACCATGTATGCGTATCTATTATCTGTTGAACCAGTTACATCGTATTGAAATGTCTTCTCTAAATTTTCTCAATATGTATCGTACATGTTCATCATGTATCTCGTTTGGATGCGCTATAGAGTGTAAGCTCATCTGTGGTCCACGGTTTAAATTCGTGTTACTTGAATATGAATTTTTGCAGACTTAAAATACTGTATATTTGCTGCCTATGCCTGGTATCTTAGTGAGTGGAATTATATGTGGCATCAAATAAGTTACATATTACCTGAAGCGCACTTGACAGAGGCTGACTAGTTTAATTGTTTCGTCAGGGGAAGCCAATCGTTGAGAATACTCGTTCGTGCCGGTGTGAATGCCCATCCCTCATCAGACTACTGAGAACAAAGGACAATGGGTGGTACATAGCAGAGCATCGAGATGGACACAACCATGCATTGTCACAAACATATGGCCAGACAATACACTGGCCGTCACACAAGCATATTGACGTTTACAGCAAGGATTTAGTGAAGCAGTTGAGGCAGAACAATGTCAATTTGTCAAAAGTCTACAGCATTATTGGCAGCTTTTTTGGAAAGATGGAGAATGTGCCATTTACCAAAAGAGCTCCGCGGAATTTGTGTGGCAAGATAAGCCGGGAGCAAGCAGAAGATGATGTTAGGAAAACAATGGAAGTGTTTCATGATCTGTGCTCAAAGGATCCTCAATTCACGTATCGAGTTCAGGCGGACAAAGAGGGCAGGATCAGCAACTTGATGTGGGCTACAGGGAACAGTAGGCTCCAGTACAACTTCTTTGGGGATGTCATTACATTTGACACAACCTATAGGACCAACCTGTATGACATGCCATTTGGGTTATTTGTTGGAGTGAACAACCATTTCCAGAGTATCATACTAGCTGGTGTGCTAGTTCGGCATGAGACAGAGGAAACATTTGAGTGGGCCTTCTCAGAGTTTGTTAGGATAATGGGGGGAGGGCGCCACAAACAATACTTACCGGTAAGATTGGATGCAATTTTATAAGTGTAATTTAGAACTAATCCGTCTAACAGTTAGTCCAAGTAAGACTAATGAGTTTAGTATGAATGAACTGCAGATCAAAACAAGGCGATGGAGGTTGCCATAAGTAATGTCATGCCAAACACGGCTCACCGGTGGTGCAAGTGGCATGTGCTAAAGAAGGCAAAAGAGTCGATTAGCCCATTGTACACAAAGAAGAGTGATTTTCAACCAGAGTTTCACAAGGTTGTCAACCACATGCTAACCATAGATGAGTTTGAGGATGGCTGGAAGTACTTAATAGACAAATACAACTTGAAAAGTCATGACTACATGACTAATTTGTTTGAAATACGGCACAAATGGGCAAAGCCCTACTTCAAGGGGGTGTTCTGTGCAAAAATGACTAGTACACAACGGAGTGAAAGCGCAAATCACATGCTAAAGAACTACGTGCCGCCTGGTTGCCCTATGCATGTTTTTGTGAGGAAGTATATGAGTTTAATTTTTGACCGTGAGTCAGAAGAAAATTATGAGGAAAAGCGGACAGCAATTGTAAGTGCAAAACTAAATACTAAATTGCCACATTAGGGGCGGTGATATTGAGCTGATCAAATGAGATATTACTTATAGATGACTTGTTTTGCAGGGGAGGCCACTTATGCGAGCAAATATGGCAACTGAGAGACACGCTGGGAAGATTTACACAAGAGATATGTTCGAGCAGTTTGGCCATATACTGTATGAGTGTGGTGCATATCAGGTAGAAGAAAAAGAAAAAGGGAAAGAGTATATCGCAATACATACAGATGCTGCACGGCGGGAGAAGTGGTGCAGAACCTCATACAAGGTGACGGTGATTGAAGGTGGAGATGAATTTGATTGCGAGTGCGGACAGTTTGCCCACATGGGGCTGTTGTGCAGCCATATACTGAAGGTGATTCAAAATAGCATGACTATATATAGGATTCCTCTATTTTTGTAAAACTGACCTGCTCAGCTACATGATGTAGTTCTGACTAAAAAAATGCTCCCGTTTGCAGGTAATGGACTTCATTCGTGTGACAGAAATCCCAAAGAAGCACATTGTGAAAAGGTGGACACGAGATGCGAGAGATGTGCTTCCAGCCCACCTGATGCAGTACCAGAGAGACAACGCTCAGGAAAACCCATTTAGTTTTAGGCATTTCAATCTGTACAAGCAAGCCATGGAGCTTGTACGCATGGGAGACTCAAGTGTGGCAGCTTACGACCGCTTGACATCACTATTCAATCACTGTGCAGCCGAGATGAAGCCGTACACGGATGTCAGAGATGGCCTAGGTTTGGAGGACAGGTTAGCCGGCAATGGTACTGTTCAGAAAATGTTACAATCAGGAGGCGACGTATGCAATCCGTTCGAAGCTACACAAGTCGACGACGGAAACGATGACAGCAACTCGTCTAATGAGTCTGCAAATAGGATCGAGAACCTGCTGGCACCTGCCAGACGGAAGCAAGTTGGGAGGCCGACAATGAGTAAGGAGAAGGCGCCATAGGAAGGTTTAAGTAAGAGAACTAGGTTCTGCGGGATATGTAGGCAGCAGGGACACAAGCGGACAACCTGTCCCGAACGAGGACATGTACCAAAGCAGCCACGTAAACCAGCAAGATGCAAGAATTGTGGAGTTGAAGGACACCGGAGGAACAATTGCCACAAGGCCGCGCAACTAAGGCTGGTTTAATGCTCGAAAGAGCTATATGGTGTCCATCTTAATAAGATAAATTTCAATTTCATCCTACTGACCTATTTTTTATTTCTGAGGACTAGACGTAAACCAGGTTACCATGTATGTTTAGCTGTTATCTGTTAGACCAGTTTCATCCTATTGAAATGTTTTCTCTGAATTTTCTGAATATGTACTGGTCATGTTGATCATGTATACGGTTGTTAAAATTTAGAGTTAATACCACAATTGGTACATAAACTTGTAGGGGTGGGAACAGATTCATACAAAAACTAAAAATCCGCACATAACTAGTCCTCCAACTTGACTGTTGTAACAAATTCATACAAAACAGTTCTGGAGGCGACATTTGGCATGCCAGGTTGGCTCTGGTAATTTTGCAGAAAGGCCCTCCAGTTTAATTTTTTTAAACCACGCTCCTGCTACCCCTCCTGCTCGTTCCTCATTTACAAATTACTAGCCTCGAGCTCCTCTCCGCCACCGCCCCTCTCTGTCCACACTGCCGCCGCTCCGGCCACGCCACCCCCGTCCTCTCGCTTCCACCGCCGGCTCGTGCGTCATGAAGGGGTCGACATCTTCAGGATGGAGGGAGCAGGTAGGACGCTGTGGGGCAGCGGCGTCGTCTGGCCAGTGTCGCCCGCTCCATGGATGTGACCTCGCGGGCGCCGACAAGACGACGGGCGGCGAGCCCTGGGCTAAGATGACCGGCGAGGTGCGCTAAATGGATGTTGATTATTGGAAGGTGTGTACCCTTTCCTCAATTTGAAGATGGACAGTGAAAATTTGTAGTGAATGGATATGATTGTAGATGTTGATTTTTGCAGACTTGCAAGATGTAGTGAATTTTTTTTCAATTTTGTACTCAATGTGGTAACTTTCTGAAGATGTTTTGGTTGGATATGATTGTAGGGGACTGCAATATTTCCAGACTTTGATTGGAGAGGTATACCATCATCCACTGATGTTGTTTTCAATGGCATTGACACTAGTGACCAATGTTGTCACTTTCTGAACCCAGCAAGAAGAGTTTGCTGTGAGGGCTATGACTATGGTCGTAGATTTCTTGTCTGTCCTGTTGTGGTTAGTTATATAGTGCAGCAAACATATGTGACCAAAATGCTTGTTTAGAATGGATGCTAGTTTACTAAATGTGTGTTCAAAATGGTTGTTTTATGTTTTCAGGGTTATGGTGCATGTGCTTATCTGAAGTGGGTGGACAAAGAATGCCAGGGGAGGCCTAGGCAGGTGATTGGCAAACTTGCTGAAGAGAATGTGGCTCTTCAGAATTTTGTCTTTGACAAGGATGCTGAAATTATGAGGCTAAATGAAGAGAGGAAAGCCATGATCATGAAGCACAAGAAGGAGAGCGGAACTAGGGATAGGAGGGAAATTTGGTTAGCCTGTTTGGTCTGCTGCTCTGCACTGTTGTTTGGTGTTGTAGCTCTAGTGATACGAGGTTTTGTGTAAGTTAGGTAATTTAGTATTTGGCATGATGTGAGAGGTGAAACTATTTGTTATCAGTTGCTACTTGTACTGATTATATGAAATCAGTGGCTACCTATTATATATGTTGAGTGTTGTAAACATTCCAAACTGATTGATGTGAGAGGTGAAATCATTTGCTTGTTCTTGTAATGATTCTCTTATTTGACATGAGAATAAACTCATGTTGACATGATTGACAGTACAAGCTTTAGCACAAGCACACAATTTGGAATGTTGGCATATTAGGCAGAAAGTGAGCACATGGGCACATGGGCACAACATGGGCAGAGAACATAGATAACAACAGTACGTAGGCAACATGCAGACAACAGCAGTTCAACAGCAACTGCTCAAAATAGATAACACCAGTTGAACATCATCTCCAGTACCACATACCTAACTACTATGGTTGCAGAGAATGATCACTTCTTCTTCTTCACGTCTTCATCTGTTGCAGGCGGATGGAGCGGCGCACCTTCTTCAGCTCCTTCTTCACTGCCCCCTTCTTCTTTTGCTCTGGCTCCTTCACCTCTTCTTCTTCGACCTTCACCTCTTCTGGCAGGAGCTCGACGTCCGGCAGGAGCTCGGCGTCGATGGGCATGTTTCTGCCACCCTCAACGGCGGCCGGCGCAACGAGCACAACCTCATTAGTGTCGTCGTCACTGATGACAACCATCTCTGTCAGGTCGTCGTTAGAGGCGTACTCCGCAGGGTCGACTGGAGCAGGCATCGCGACAACGACGCCGACGGCGTCCGCAGGGTCGCCGTCGACGAGGGCTGGGGCGAGAGAGGTGGTGGAGCGGTACATCCACCACCTAGCTCGCTGGTATGGATCCACGCTGAGCGTGGCCTCCCGCATTGCCCAGACGAGGAACGATGGCGGCGGCACCTGAGCGTGGCCTCTGGGGAAGGCACACGCCTTCTCGCCGTCCGTCAGCTGCTTGGCCAAGCCGCGCGCGTGACTGAGCAGGAGCTTTGCGCTCGGGAACCAGCTGCAGACCTCTCTGATCTGCGCGCGGAACGACTGGTCGTCGCCGGCCAGATCCTCCAGTGCGAGCTTCCAGGGCTCGATGTTCGCCATGGCGGCGGTGGCCGGCGACGGTGAGTTGGGAGTGGAGGCGACGCAGTCGGCGGGTGGGGACTGGTCAGTGGGGAGTGGTGGGCGGTGCGGTGGGTGGGTGAGTTATATTGATGCAGTGGCTGGGAACGCGAACCGTACAGAGTGGAGGAGTTAATTGCAACGCAATCATTAAGGACTTTGACTGATTTCATGGTCTCATTTCATAGCATAGACACTGTAATACAGCTCCCACCCCATGCTGATTACTATGTATTCAATGTCTCTGTACTACATTACTCATGGATTACACTGACGGGCAACCATGATAAATTAAACTTTCTAGACCAAAAAAACAACCAGTATCCGCGTGCTGAACCCAGACCCAAATTTAGTACTAATCGAATAATTTAGCTAACAGCTTCTAGCTACAGGGTTTGGTAGGTAATCATACCTTCGTGTCCATCCTTGATCCCGTGGATCAACTTGCTCGATCGAGTGTTAGTGCTTCAAGATTGATCTCTTAATATGGCTGCAGTGATTATTAATTTTAGAGCAAAATATGGCTATTTTTTTGTTTCAGAAACAGGAGAAGGCCGGGGTTTGGACACGTGTGAGAAACCAAAGGGCCGGGGACGTTTGATTTTTCGAGGCAACCGTGCGCCCCATGTCTGCCCCCACTAGCAACTCCCCACGATGCAGAGGGAGTTTGGGTTTTCTTCCAGTCCAGGTAACTCCCCTCCTATTCCATTGCCGCTCCATCTTCCTCCCTCTGCCTCCCTCCTCATTCCATTGCCACTCCATCTGCCTCCATCGCTGGTCAGGAGGGCAATGGCGGAGGAATCGTGGAGCAACTCCCCTCCGTCTGCCAAGCGAATGGCGGAGGCATCGTGGAGCAACTCCCCTCCGTCTGCCAAGCATCACCGTGGTGAGGCGTCTGGCAAGGAGCCGATGGTGGTCGACGACGATGTTCCGGTCCCCGGGCAGAAGCTGGACTACACCGTGGCGCTCAAGGTTGATACCCACCTAAAGGAGCCGCTGGATGTCATATGCACCAGCAATCCAGACGAAGCCAACAAGAGGATCCGCGAGATCAAGAAGAGGCTCGGCGGCATGCTTTCTCGGTCGATCGGCGTTGATGTCGAGTATACCAGCGAAGACGAACCTCCGCAAATGGCTGCAGTTCTGCAGTAATGCGTGGAGGATCTCTGCCTGGTATACCACATCACCACGGCAACCAAATGGTAAAAACATCTAGTTCTGCAGTTTCTGAAGTTCTGAAGTTTCTGTCTAATTAGTAGTTTCTGAAGTTTCTGTAGTTCTCAAGTTTCTGAAGTTTCTGTACTTATGAAGTTTCTGAAGTTTCTGAAGTAGATGCAATAGTTCTGAAGTAGATGCAATAGTTCTGAAGTAGATGCAATACTAGTTCTGAAGTTCTAAAGTTTCTGAACTGGCTGTACTAGTGTAGTTTCTGCAGTAGATGAATTTGATGCAGGCCCAAGGAACTCCGCCCGCTCCTGCAGGAGAAGGAGCTGTACACCTTTGTTGGCTTTTGCATTGGAGGTGATAATGAGAAGATGAAGTTGTCTGGTTTGGAGATCAACCCCGACAAGTTCGTCGACATGCAGCGCCAATGGAGAGTTCCAAACAATGGAAAGAGGTGGCAGTCTTTGGCTGAGTTTGCAGCCAGCCTCATCCACCCATCCTACAAGAAAATGAAGCAGAAGATCAACAATGAAGAGGACCACAAACTATGGGGGATCAGCCCACTGCCAAAGCACCTCATCGAGTACGCAGCGAAAGATGTGTGCGTCACCTACGAGGCATGGAAGAAAATCGAAACCACCAGAGAAGGTTTCAAGCAATGGCGAGAGGCGGAGGAGCATTGGGATGACCCCTACTACTGGGGACAATGAGTTGCTTGTGCTTGTGCTATTATGTGTCTCAGTTTGTAGTTATGTGGTTGAACAAGTTTGCTTTTGTTATGTTGAACAAGTTTTTAGTTATGTGTCTCAGTGATCATTTTGAAGATGCTTTTTTGAACTGGATTTTGATGGAGCTGTTGTTTCAGAGCTGTTTTTGTCAGTGAGCATTTTGATCTTGTTTTCATCAATTTTGATGTTCAAAAAAATCATCAAACCAGTCAAGTATCAAACACACAACTCGCTGACAAGTTGGCCCCACGCTGTCAAATAGGTCCCACCTGTAAGTGAATTGGTCCCACTTGTCAATGAGTTAGGACAGCTACTGGATATTTTTTTCCAGAAACTGCTACTGGATAATGTCCTCCTGGGCATTCAGAAGTTGATGGACATCTTCAAAAAGTTTGTCCGTCGTAGTTGGCATCCAAATTACTTTTCTCTTCTTTAAGGTGGTGGATAGTAAGTGAACTTTCCAGGTTATCCTTCCTCCTAGCAGTCCTGCTGTCTTCAAACATTTCCCAAAGCTTCAACAATGCATTTTGCATTGTGGGAGGCCACTCTGCGTCAACCCAAGCAAGGAAACCACAATTGACAGCTTCCTGCAATATAGCAAACACTTATATTGATAGTCTCTGAAGAATTACCATTATGAAAGGGCACTTTTAAAAAATGAACTGACAACTGCAGAACTGCAACCTATACTGCCTCAATTAAATTTTAGCAACTACACTGCCAACTAAGTGGCCAACTAAACAATGCTACTTCAACTGCAACCTATACTGCCTCAGCCAATACATGTGGTCAACAATTTGCTTCATCATCATCACTAGTGAACACAGCCAACTAAGCTGCTGCCCATATACATAATACAGTGAACATAAGCATCAAAACCATAATCATCAAAACTACTAATAAATAACTAAACCATAAATATATTACAGTGAACAAAGCCAACTAAGCTATTGCAGTGAGCATGAGTACTAGAAGCATCAAAACTACTAAGTGGTAAACTATGTGCTTCATCATCAGTACTAAGATCTACATTACAACTAAATTACAGTGAACATAAATAGAGCATGAATCTTACGGGCTGGGAACGAATTAGAAACCTCCTGCCCATCTCAAATGATTCAAAAGCTACATGACGCTCAGTTGGCAGCCGATGCTCCACGCAGAGCCCCTCTGGTGCATTCTCCAAGCCATTGTAGTCTTGGTCTTCAATGCTAGCAGGAATCTACAGAGAGCAAATCCTCAAATCAGAAAACTAGATCATCAAATCCACAAATCCCCAAATCACCTAACCCTAACCCTAGCTCTACCAGTGACCTGATAATGCATCCCGTCGTCGGAGGAGATATGCAGGCCGGACAAGTCGTCGCTGCTCTCATCCTCGAAGACCATGGCCCGGCGGCGGTGGCGGACGCGGCGGTCTGCGTGGCGAGCGGCGGCGACGGCGGCTGGAGAGACGAGGGCGATGAGGCGACGAGAGTGACAGAGTGCGGCTGGCTCCGGTTGGGTTCGACCGGACCCGGCTACATGGAGCGACCGAGACGGGTGCGAGAGTTACCGAGCGGGTGCGCGTGGGTATGCCACCGTGACACCTGACAAGTGGGCCGGGTCGGTCAGATCCGTGGTCAATACGAGCTTATACGGCTATCAGACCGTTTTGCAACACTTAGGCTTAGAGTTGGCACTACATGGCAAAAAAAATGACTACTGGTACTGATTCGTCACAACGTGCCGAAGTGTGGTACTGCCTTGCAATTAACTCAGAGTGGAGTGGGCGACTGCGAGTGGGCATCTCTGTGAGGAGTACAAGTAGATTACTCCATGTAGCACTAACAAGCTCATACTCTTACCGCACTGGCATTGTACCCTACTTCTCGAACCACAGGTCCTGGGTCCGAGACCCAGGCAAAACATTTTTTTGTTTTTATTTGTATTTTTTAATTTTGGGCGTCTCCAGCACACACAATAAATGGAGTTCTCCGAAATTCAGTTATTTCAGTAAAAATGGAGTAAATCTGCTTCATCAGCATATTCAGTTACTTCAGACATTCAGCAAATGCACAAAATTCAGTACATTCAATAAAGTGGAGGTGAAAACATTCAGGAGGCAACAGGGGAAGCAGAGGAGGAGGAGGCAGAGGAGTGCTTAATGTATTTAGGAGGGAACTCGCCGGGTTACCTATGCCGCGGCTCCATGGCGCCTTGTGTCGCCACTGATGAGGCCGAAGGCGGCGTCGCCTCGCAAGAGCAGGAGCAGATGAGGCGGACAGGACGAGCGAAAGAAGGAAAGGTTTTGGAAGGGGTTTCCATCGGGGCCGACGACCAGGGGGGTTTCTGTCGGGGGCATGGACTTGTTTGCGAAATTGCTAAAGCGCGAGGGTTTCTTTGTAAAAACATGCTTCGGACCCGACAGAGCCTACCTGGCGTGCCACGTGTGCAGTTCAGGGTGGTTTTGTATGAATTTGTTACAACAGTCAAGCTGGAGGACTAGTTTTGTGGGGTTTTTTAGTTTTTGTATGAATCTTTTCCCACCCCTACAAGTTTATGTACCAATTGTGGTATTAAATCTAAATTTTAAGATGCTATGTGATGCGGAATTAAATTTGGTGTTGCGCGAATATGAATTTGGGGAAACTGCAACTTTTGGATAAATGTTGCTTATGGCTGAATAGAAAAATTGGGCTCCTACATGGTAACCTGTGGCATGTCACCATGGCGCGTGGCGCATGTGTAAGCCAACAAACCGGTCACTGGAAAATTAATGAGGTGCAGGGTTAGATGGGGCTGGAAAACTGGTGTGGCCGGCATTGAAACCAGGTGAGCGGGCTTTTGTTTCAAATTCAAACGACATGGGCGGGATGAGAATGACGAATCAGTACAAATGGGGAGGTGGTGCTAGCTCGTCGAGCGGCTCAACCATTTTCATTGTAGAGGTGCCTCATGGGAGCCTCAGAAGTCTCCCACCCTGCATCGTCATTGACCAATTCTGAAGACTACACAAGGGTTTGCAACGATCCGATCCAGGTACATCCCGCTTGCTTTATTCTGTCTTGAGATGCCAGTGTTGTTGATGTTAATAACTGAACGAATGGTGGTCCAATGCAGGCAGAGGAGGTGTCTGAATCATCGGTTAACCAGGGGGATGAGCCTGCGATTCGTGAGAACTCAGGCATCTCCACGGTGTCTCTGCAGGTGTGCATGGTAAGCCAGGGATTGTTAGCGAAGAATGTAGTGTGCATGCATGCTTACTGTACAAGCATTTCAGCAGGTGAGTGGGCCTGGCGACCAGCGGGAGGAGCAAAAGCCTGCCGAGCATATGATGGATCAAGGGATTGATGGGTGTCCAGATGCAGAGGAAGGTTTCGGAGAGCATGATCCAGCTTCTAATCAACTGGAGCTGGAGCAAGATGAATCCCTTAAGCTGATGATAACAGCGGATGGCGATGTGGAGGAAAGCAATCGCCACATCGCCAAACGTGCTAGAAAGAATATCTGATTACCCCTTATTGCTAGTACACTCAGTTTAGGCAAAGATGCCTTTGCCTTGTTGCTGTCATGTGTACCAGTAATCAGTTTGAGTCTGCTACATAGATCTCTATGTTTGTAAGTGGATCATGAGTGTAGTAGTGAATTCTGTAATGTAAAGCACGCCTGCTGTTGTCAACCAGTATAAAACAACCGTTGTAAGCGAGGCTTATTTGTGTGACGTGCATTCCCATTCAAAAAACTGGAATGATTCACTGAGCAAACTGAGATAGCTGTGTTTTAAGTATTTTAGTAGTCATGGGGATCAGTTCGTACGTACGGTCTATCTTTAAGCGAACGCATGCCCGGTGGCAACTCGTAAGCACTGCATGCATTCTTTAGTGCATCCGACCGGGAATAGTGGTCCCATAATATACATGCAGAGGCTGATTAGAACTCTCCATGCATTGGTTAAGCGCTCACGACTCGTACTGTGCAACTACAATAATGCATTGGAGACCAGTCCATGCATGTGCATGCCTTTGTCCTTACATGTTGTAAGCTCGAGGGAAAAGGTCAACAGGAGTGAGGGGGAGCGATTGTAAAACATCCTCTGTCTTTGTCAAGTAGCATATTTCGAGATGGACCCCCCAATTATGAACTTTCTATATAAAGGGGTACCGGCAGTGTGGGTTCTGGTCCCAAAATATACATGGGTGTATCAATATAGTACTTGCAAAAAGTACGGACCACAATGCATGAGTGCTGCATGCAAGCGCACGTCCATGAAGAAAATTCACCGGGGGGGCGATTTGAGCGACCGCTCGGTGGTAAAAACTTGTTCGAACAGAAAATATACAAGGAACGCTCCTGTTGTGCGGCGCAAGCAGCGTCGCGTGGGGGTAATTCCCGCCCATGAAGTCCAAAATGTGTGGCTGTGAGAGGTTTCCAGGCGTCTACGTAATAAAAAAAATTGCATAGACAAGCAGTAAATTCGGAGGGGGGAGTAGATGGAACAGTGGTGACGGCGGAGGCTGGCTTTAACCGCACCCCACGAGCTCTCCCCTGCTCATTTCCCCCCTGGAGCACTGTACGTCTCTATTCTAGCTTTGGAGCTTAGCAGTGAAGAAAGGGGAAAAATCCAGATCTGGTCTGACCTCCGGCGGACAGAGGAAGCAAGCCTTGCCTATCTGGTAAGCATGCTCCGGCCTGACACTTTCTTCCTCATACTCTTCCGACGGCCGTGCTCCGGCCAGTAGTTATCTTTTGGCATCGGTTCTAACTCCATCGTACATTCTGTTCTGCTCCGGCCTTCCTTTCTGGCAGCTAATCTAGCTCGCTTTCTTACTCCGGCTAAGATTTTCCCGCCATCGATGAAGTAGATTACCAAGGGTTCGTTCCGTACGGGCTGTTTACAGCTTGTGAATGTATGAACTAACCCAGTTGCATGCGCGTGTGCTTTGTGCAGATCGGTCGAGGGCAATGACTAGGCCTCCGGGGACGCTGAAACGGCCAAGATCCGGCAGCCGCACCCGGGGGCGCGCGAAGAAGAGGAGCAGGCAACGCGGAAGTGATGAGATGTTCTGCACAAGGCCAAGGGAGCCGTCTTACATATCCATGTTCGCCACGGCGCCTTTCCTAGGTTTAGGTACCTTGTTTTATGATGCAATGGAGCCGACGGGCATGGCCGGCTTGCTGACCAACAGATATGCCGGGCCGATAGATAGGGTTTACGTCGCTGACCTACTAGGTAGGGTTGACACTAGAACTAGGACGTTGCGAATGCCCGATGGACAAGTGAGAACAATCACTGATGATGATGCTGTTAGGACCTTGGGCGTACGTGGTCATGGTAGGATTGTTCAATTTGGAACACCTGTGGATAGATGTAGGCTTGTTAAGAAAGTTAGGGGTTTGCTTGGACTGCGAGGAAGAGGAGGCTTGAAGGTATCAGACCTTGAGTATGTCATAAGCACACTAAACCCTTGTTGCATGGATGAGAATGAGACCATAGCATTCGCGGTTGCATCCACTCTGCTAGCTGTATCCACGTTGTTGGGCCCAAGACAGTCAGTTGCTACAATACCAGAAGAGATGTTACCCATTGTGCAAGATCCATGGGCTATAGGTGAGTACAACATTGCACGATACTCGGTCGATCTCATAATGATTACTGCCGACCGATATCAAAGAAACGTAGCAAATGGAGAGGAGCTGGCTATCCTAGGTGGACATTTGCTTTTCTTGCAGGCAAGTAACGTACCTAGAAAGTTGGTACAGTAATTTAGTTAGTTTGGATATTTTGAGTGACTGATTAATAAATCCCACTTGTGTTTGCAGTATTGTCAGCTGGACTGGGTGGATTATGGACCAGCAAGCCTGAGGTCAAATCTGCTGCCAAGAATTTGTGCTTACTCAACTCCGATTGTGAGGAAATTGATACAATTGGAGAGGGAAAACCCAGGATATTACCCGGTAATGACAGTACTAGTCTCATGACGTGTACGATCTTAAATAATTGTATGTAAAAGGTACTAACGTTTGTTGTAAAATGAAATAATGTAATGCAGACGAGGCCTGAATCGTATATGGTACAACGAATATGGATGTGGCACCCCCTCATGGCTGCAACAGCTGATTCGGTAAGATGTCCCAATGAACATGTTTTTGACCAGACATGGTATCGTTCGAGCTACATAATAAACCGCAATTTGCGGGACCTTTCAGTTGTTTGCAGCAGACAATGAACTTGCAGCAGTTGAACTGCAATATGGCGATGCAGACCCCGGCTTCCACATTATGGACGAAGAAGTTGCAGACGACGGAGAACCACATGGAGATGGCGACTTGAGTGCACGGGGCCGATGCGTGGGCACTACAACTGAGGCGGCTGACAATGCGACTGACGATCATATATCAAGCAGTTGGCAGGTTGCTCTTCTGAATCAGGGTTTTGTCGTCGAAGAGTGTCACAGCGACTGCAGCGAGCCAACAGGTTAGCAAAAATGAACTGCAAAACATGAGCAAAATTATACTGGACATGTAGATATGTGTCTAACATTTTAAAGTTTGGTTTTCTGAAACTGCAGTTCCAGTATATGACACGTACGACGAGGTGGATGAAATTCCATATGACAGGACTGCACAAGAGCATGCCTTGGCAATTGTTAACACAGTGGGAGATATGCGGGATCAGAGTAATGATTCAAGAAATCACCTGGAAGACAATACAAAATTCTCACAATCGAGGTCCCGGAGCGAAGAATATGGTAAACAACATCATCTTGGATTTCATTCCTGTTTGCTGCATCACCTCGAGCATATAATGTTCATTGAATTAGAATTAACAGTTGGTCGTTGCGTTGTACTCTCAGATGGTGATGACTCCAGTTCGGGATCTGAAAGTGATGAAGAGGTTAATCAGGCAGTGGTCAATTTGACAGGTGTGTTGGTGAGACAAAAACGTGATAACCATGAATATGTATATATAAAATGTGTAATAAGATTAATGTGAAAAATGTTGGTTTGCAGATGCTCCGCTGCATGCTGTAAGGGAGAGAGAGCTGCCAATTGTAATCAATGAAGGAGGTTATGAGGCCAGACGGCAGAGCCGCATGTTGCGAATCGATGCAAACGATAAAGGAAAAAAAACATTAGAAGAAGAGAGTGAGTTGGAGTCCTCAGATAGCGACGATGATGTGAAGACACAGTATGAACGCATAGGAAGGAACGCTGCAAGGATCTTGCAGCAGCAAGGTAAGCTTAGGACATGTATGATCGGAGTGAACACCTTGTGCTTTCCGAGAATAGTAGATGACAGGTCATAGTTGTTGAACAAATTTCAGAGAGACGAGGAGCAACTTGGGGGCGGCAGCGGCCACCAGTGGTGAGGATACAAGGTAAGAAAAGATCGTCTAATTAATTAAACCCATTCATTCAACATCCATTGATAGAAAAATGACTGTTGCCGTCGAAAAATATTGACAGCGCCAGCAGGAATTGCTCCAATACGGATGAACACTGGAGGAGGGCGGGAAGCGCATCCAGAAGAGATCTCTGTCCCACTGCTTGAGGGTGCAGGTTGCGAATCTGATTGCACTTCAATTTACTTTAAAAAGATGGTTACCCCTTGTACCTGATGCAACTATGTTGAGTAACCATATTAAAAAGGATGGATGTTTTCTACAGATGGACCTGTAGATGGTACGGGTGATTCAACCAATGATCAATGCAAGACCCCGATAACTCCTGCAGATGCAGTGATCAGGAGTGGAGTTCCAGGGTCCGAGCCCCCGATAACTCCTGTAAGTGCAATGCTTAGAGATGGAGTTCCAAATTCTGCTGAGTATGTAGTCCATCCAGAACAGAGGGGGGACGACAGCATACACAGTGGCCTCATAAGAAGGTTTCTGCAAGCATCAGCAGATATTGAAGGTTAGCCACTTCTGATGGTCACATATTGTATATTTTTAAGGTTAAACTATAATGGAAGAGCCGCTCACACTTAAAAAATTGCTTTCTTCTAGCGGAAGGTGTACTGATGAGCATGGGGGTTCGCGATATGATGAATGCTGTGCTTGAAGAAGCTAGACCAGTTGTGGATCCAATGAGATCTGTACTCACAGGGCCATCAACTCCGGATGCTGATAGTATGGAAGGATACGATGAGATGCTGGAAAGACATCATGATAGTATTATAGAAGATGAGCCTATGCAAAGGGTGGAACTGAGCGCTGATGCCCTCTTTGCAACATCAGTACAGAATTTGTACGATGCGAATGGTTAGTTACATCGCCTTGACAGAGTTGCATATTGACTATGATATATATAAGTGCAGTTGTAATGCATGTTGTTGATGCAGAATTGGAAGTTCCATTCATCGACTTGGTCACAAGTGTTGCTGAAGCGAATAATGAGGTCATTGTCATGGCACCAGGTACGTGCGACCGACAGATAATGTAAAAATATGTGAAAAACATTTTAGAAATTGACATTTGAAAAATGTATTTGTTTTAGTGCCATTGATTGACTTGATCGTGAGCACTCCAGAAACAGATGTTGACACAGGGCCATCTAGAACAGGTATGCATTTCCTTGAGATGGTCAGAAAATAATTATAAGAAAAATATGGCATGCATCAAGTAAATGTATGAAGTTGTCTTTTCAGATGTAAATCGAGCAATGGGTTACATTAAGACAGAAGAAATGACGGAGTACCTTCTTTGCGAAGGGCCAGAGCCGGAAGCGGGTGCAGAGCTCCCACCAGCAGTAAGGACAATAGGTGAGGACCTCGAATGTACTTAGAATAGATAATGAGATAAGGTTGGCAATGATTTAAGGCTGATGTCGTATAAATGATGCTTACTGTTTATTGTTCACGGGGGATGAAGTTGGATCAGAGCTGCAAGCAATTGTGAGAAATATGGATGGCAATGAAAACAACACATACACTTGCCTGAAGTTTCATACAATTATAGATGGTAAGTGTTGTGTCTGACTTAGTTCAATACGTGCAGTAGTTAGTCGACTAATATATTTTACCAAACTGAAGGGATGGCATGTGTTGGTTCATCACCACCGGAAGGATACCGTAGTATGGCATCAGCATTGGTGACTGCATCTGTGCGGGGTGCGACCAATGAAATAGGTGCTGCTGATGTTGATGTACATAATTGACCAGTGGCAATGGGCAAACTCTCTCATTATAATTTCTGTATGCACACCCAGGAAGAGGAGCACAAGGGATCAGGAGGGGACAGAAGAGGAGCGCAAACAGAGCAAGCCAGTGCCACCAGCAGAGGAGACGGCTGGGAATATCGAGCAGGGACTCAGCATTAACACCAAGTTTGGATGATGGCGGTGATGATGGAAATGGAACAGTGCAGGATGACATTGATTCTATGGACACTTCCATAGGTGCTGGCCATAGGCTACTACAACATCCTATAATTGATGGAGGTTTGTGCGGTTAATGCTGACTTTGTTAAATGTAAACTCACTAGCATAATAATAACAATTTATATTGAATTGATTTGCAGCACCGGAAGAAACTGGAGTAGTGGTTACAGGAAGAGGTGTTCTCGGTAGCATCACAGGACACACCTTCGCAGGGATCACAAGTGAGTGGAAAAAAAATGATTGTGCTGAGAAGCTTTTTTAGTGTTGGCCTGACCCATTCACTGTTTTGTATTTGTACCAACCAGTCAGGGAAATCGGAGAAGGTTTGGGAGTAGGGGCTAATTCTGGAGGTGGTGGGCATGGGGTACACACAATGGCTGGTAATGGAGACAATCATGAAGGTATGCAAAAGATGCTAAAACTTACTTAAATGATTGGGAAAAATGATGCAGTACCATAACAAATGTTAGTGGGTGAACTTGTATGACCAGGACAAGCAGGACCGATGCCGATAGGGAATGTTTCAAGAATTGTTGAACATGCTACACACGAACAGCCCACCGGCAATCAAGGTTGGTTAGCGGGAAAAGATAGAATGCAAAACTACATGTGTCGCTAAAATGGGAAAAGAGTAACTTTGACTAATTTTGTAGACACAATGGATTGGGAAGGGAATGCTGACGTACATAGGGGAGTAGGACGAATGAACAGAAACTTGAGGTTGCGTGTTGGCATGGTGAGAACCATAGTGAAAGTGGAAATGAGTGAGAAGGGGGACGTATTCCCAGGAAAAGCTGGTCTGAAGCATGAAGAGCCCCTTGCAAGAGATGTTGTGGAATTCTGGGACAGAATGTGTACCAGCAGCTTTAGGAATCGAAACAGGTGCGTCAAGTTTGTAATCATGTGGACATAAAAGATACGCATTTGTTATGGTGACTAACAGTGCTGGTGGCTTGTGTTTTGCAAACTTGCAGGAAATGGTACAAACACCTGGTGCCTTACCTGATAGTGTTATCCGGTGATGACTTTGTGAAGGAATTTGGTCCTGCTGGGCGCATGACGACAATCGGTTGGACAGCTGTGTCGAGAATGCTTGTGTACAAGGAAGGGGGACTGTACGGGGACTGGGAGATCAGGTGGCGACACATATTTGACTTGCGGTTTGTGGTGAGTCTGCACTTAGATGACATGAAACTAAGCAGCTTAATTGCAGCATCAGAAAGGTTGCCATAACTTACTGTGTCTTTCTGTAGCTCACCCTTATGTACCGGTCATACAATTTGGACTTTGAATTCATGAATACGATGATGAGTTATGAGGCACTCGGGTATCGCCTGCAGTGGACAAAGAAGGTACAAAAATTTCAGCGCATGATATGATATAAAATTAGAGTGTTATGTGCATATATATTATCAATTGGGGTGCATTTATATGAACTCATCCAATGTTGTGATTTTTCAGCTGATGCTGCCGGTTCCAATGATGGAAAGCTGGTCACTATATGTAGTTGATGCTGAGGAGAGGAAATTATTGGTCATGGACCCATGTTTAACATCTGAGCCAATCGGACAGATGCAGGACAAGCATGAAGACAATGCAAACTTCATCCTCGCAGGACTACGGCGGTGCATACATGAGAACATCGCTGGTTGGTATGTCCCGGCTCAGGGATGGAGAATCGAGTAGAACGTCGGCATGCATGACAGCTCCACAATGTATGTTCAAAGAGTGCCCCTTTCAAGTTCTAAAAAATTGTATGCTGTGGATTAATAATCTGACTTGATTGATGTGATAATGGAAAACAAGCAGGGAGGACAGCTGGCTGCACATTGTCAACTACAGCAGGAATTACACTGGGCTATATCTTCAGAATGTGCTAACCCCGGTGAGCACTGTACTGTACAAACATGTTGGACAGTTCTATTAGCCGTTTCAATCACATTGATGAGCCTGCTAATAATCAAACTCAAATATTTTGCAGGCACGCCTAAACTACATGAGGCAATCAATTGCATATGAAGTTATATCAATGAGGGGGAACATGGGGGAGCTGCCAGATTTCATGGTTGAGGAAGTGCTGCCATTCTAGAGTGTTAGGCGATGACACTGCTAATTTTGGACCAAACGTTGCGACTTCGGAACATACACCTGGTTGCATAAGGTGATAATTGGGAACGTTAGTTGCCATCCCACATCTATGAGGTGTGGTAATGGTTCCCTAGTTTTGCCAGCAGCAGAAAACTGAAGACATTTTGGAGCCGGGAAAGGATGCAATTTAGCTTGCACCCCACCGCGGGCGGTGTGTAGGTGATTGTGAGGACTTATTGGCTGCCATGTCTAAGTTTGTGATCTATTATTGTGATCCATATAAGTAGGGTCATCGTTTCATAGATAACTGGCATGTTGGTTGCAACTAGAGATGCACTTTAGCTTGCACCCCACGTCTGGATGGTGTGTAAGTGATTGTGATCGGTGCCTGGGTTCGAAACCACCTATTCATGCATCATCGATGGATGTGGTCATTTTTTTAAATGTCGGTCATATATATGGCTGTTCAGACTGTGAGACCTAAACGTAAAACCTAAGTATGTGTGAACCTTCGACATGTGTGATTGCCGTTTATTGATGTTGTCCATATAGGTAGATTGATTTTGGCATGAGGTGAGGTCAGTATATCTCTCCCATACGCTGACCGAACTACAAACAAATTTTGGAATGGCAATCTTTGAATCCTTGTTCTGACTGTGATACAAAAACATGCACACCATGATTCGCGACTCTCCAAAATTGTTTGCACATATTGTCTAGTTTTGTTTGTGTGATGCATTGGCATTGCAAAAAAAATCGTTTGATACGGAAGTGTTCATGTTTAATTGGATCGGCCTAGCTGTGATATAAAAGACCTGACCGTGACATGTCAGGTTGCACTAGAAATGTCATCAGGTGTAGTCTCTACAGGTGGATTCATGGGGCATTGGGTCGTTCGGTTTGGCGATTCATGGTTTGAGCCATTTCATTTGGTAAAAAAGCATATGGCCTAAGGTGCCGATTGTGTGTGAAGTTGGGCATGTCATTTGCACCTCAGATGCAGCTAAAAAAATAACCATGGGGATCGATGCATGAGGTGACTATGGGAACAAAATATAGGCCACAGAACCCACAAATCCACTTAATTAGTACATGATGCTTGAAGTACTAGTCCGCAACATGGTAACATAGAACGATTGGATGAAAATGATGCCCTCGGTTCACATATTTGCTACTGGTGATTAAGATGAAGATCACATACTTTCAGGTGGCTAGTGTGCATAGGCAAGATAGTACAAAAGCATAGCTCCATGCCGATGGTGGTCCTTTGCTGCTCTATTCTGCTTCAAAGATGGAGTCTGATGGTGCAAGAAGGCGCCAGAGAGCATCACGTGCATGTGGTGAGAAATTTCCCTGCAACTTCATGCACTCATGAAGCATTTCCCGCTTTGCTTTTGACATTGTGTGTTGTGCAATGACAACGGTTCGGTAGTCAGTTAGCATACAAACTTGTGAAGTTACAAGCGCTGACTTTGGCCACGCATAAAATTGGCAAAGGTGACATGGTAACCAACCTTTGTGAGGGGAATCTTCAGCTTCTTGCCATCAAAATGACGGGTGATAAAGACAACACATGCACCGGTTTCTTTTCTGAACATAGCAAACAGAGCTAAATAAGAAGAAAGTCTATGAAATTGCGCATAGGGGCATCCAGAAAATACGGAGGTTGAAAACTATACCGGGAAAAAATGCTACCAGCAAGGGCGGGGAACTGGATAGTCCACCGATCTTTGCTCACGGGCCACCCAGCATAGTACTCATTTAAGCAACTGAACAGTGCTCCATGTAGCTTCCAAGCTAAAATCTCGTCTCTGTGTTGTGTGGTCAGTGGTTGGCTCTTCTTGCTGTACATGGGATCAACAACAAAGATGGTGCGTGTTACCATGTCCCAGAAAATGACAATCCACCCTTCAGGTCGTGGGACTGGCGTGAAGAACTGCATAGGAGACATGACACGTTTGTGGACAGATGGGTAGACATGTATGAACGAACTGTGGACGGCTAAGTCAGTCATACCAGTTGAGCCGATGTGATGTCATACTCGAGTCCCGCCGCAGATAATGCTTTCTGGATAGACAGCGTATGGATGTAATCATGATCGGATAATACCAAAGTCTGTATATACAGCAGAAATCGTCAGTATATGAAAACGGAGATTTGTGTTGCAAGGTTTTCAACAAGTGTAAAAAACAATGTATGACTGACCGAGAATTCTGGTTCAAGCGGGTGCCTCCACGTTAAGTATGGTGAATGTTTGTCTGCTTCCTGGTCGGACTGAGAATACCTTCTCATGGTCGATTAGTTCATCTTCAACAAGCTGTTGTTTGAGCGCTAACCCAGTTATCCGTAAGAATCTAGGATTCTCGTGCACAAGGAAATTCCTGTAAATACACGCATGGCGATGTGAGCGGCCTAAGTGACACAGATGTACAGGAAAAGATGACAAACGGCAAGAGCATGGTTTCAAGATATCACCTTGATAGCTCTGTTGCCGGTGCGGTAGCAAAAAAAACTTCCAATTGTTCGGACACATAAGCCTGCGGTGGGCACGAGACAACACCCCTGATCCATGGGTCTGTCTGGAAGCCAGCCCTGAATACATATTTCCTCCCTGGCAGACCGTCAGACCTCTGTCCAAACACAGTGGTACTGTCGTCGTTGGGAAGGTCAATAAACAGTTCACTTATTGCCTGCAGAGTCTGCCTTGAAAAATGTATTATCTGAGACGTCATTGACGCGACTGCTTCTTCGTCGATGCGCACCCTCTTGTTCTGTTGCCGGTCCGACCGTTCATCGGAAGTAGGCTTGGAAGTAGAATTGGCACCTGCAAAATGGAGTTGCGAATGTCGTAGCAAATGAATTAGTGGCAAAGTGAAAATTTCATTGTAATATGTGAGGACGGAAGATAATAATGAAATTGCAAGGAAGAGTGACCAAGAACCTTTGCATGCAGACATATGGAGCCTGACACCTGGGATTTTGGGACCACACGGAGTTGTGAGCGTGTCAACTTGACATGTATCGATTGCTCTTGCTGGACAGTCCGAGAAACCTCGTGCAGCACAACAGATGCACCTCTTGCTGATTGACGCCATCAGTTTGTCCACAAACTTGATCATATCTGCTTGCAGATTGGACCGAGCAGTGTTAATTTCGCGCTGGCATCTGGCATTCTGCTCCTTCAGTATAATGGTCAGCTCATCCCTGCTCTGCAGCAGAAAAATAAACGCAGGAACGATTCAGGAACAAGTTTCAGAAAAAAAATCACCAAAATCGCGAAATTAACCCACTGACCCATACCAGCATGGGGTATCGGTTCCGCATGTGCTGTACAAAATCAATTGGTCCAAGCATACGTATTGGTGTCTGTACATCGATTAGATTGACAGCTGATGAAGATGACACCTGGACTGAATCGTGCCTATCATCCGTGCGATTGCCAGCATGTTGATCCATATTGCCAGATCCTACTGGCTGGTTGGATGTTGTCACGTTGCAATCAGGTATGTTGCAGCGGGCATAGCATAGGTCGCTGCCCTGGCGAATCTGCCAAGGATACACATGGAAATCCCTTAATACAAAAACAAAAAAAATCATAATGAATGAGCTATGTTGTCATCTGTGCTGCAATGTTTACCATGCATTTTACATATGAAGTGGGGCCCTTCCCAATGTCAGTGGCTATCGTTATCATGTTCTTCCGGCTATTCTGGTCGAAATCACTAATGCGTGGAAGAACATTGTGCTTCTTGTTGAAAATTCCAAGGTCAACATTGTCAAGGAAGAATATCTGAAAAAGAGACAAAGGTTTTACAGAGCAGGCATGGGAATGAGCATGTACCATAAAAGCAAATGACAGATTTCGGTGCACAGGAGGGTGTGTACTGAAAAACACATGTTTACAAACCTGAAGAAACAAGTGGCAACCAACCAGGTTTGTACTATGGTTGTTGGCCATCATATCATTCTTAAGCCGCCGGACTGCCTCGAGCAAAAACTCCAGTACAAACTCACACCAATTATATTGCGTGATATTCTCCATGTTTGCAAGTGCACCCCAATAGTCTATGGTGCCATAATCGTATTTTGTCCTAGGTGCCAGAACGTGTCCCATAACAAAAATGACAAATGCAATTTGGAAGCAATCCTTCTCTATCTTGCTGGACGCCTCAGAAATGTCGCGCATAAGGAATTCCTCAGCCGCGCGTAGACTATGCACACCCGTCCTGTCCATCCCTAGCGTCCTCTTTATGAAGGTCACAGCCTCTGGCTTGATGAACCCATCGCGGCCTTTAACATTCCGGTGGCCACATGGTATGCCGAACACCTTGTGGATGTCCTCCGCAAAAAACTTGAGTACTTTTGTTTCTGATAGAACAATTGCTCGACGCTCAACACAGACCTTGCTCATAGTCCATGCGCTGAACTTAAGATTAAGCTTCTGCAACATGGGTAGCTTTAACATTCCACCAAACCCAATTTCAGTGACGAGCCACCTTTTGTAATCGTCAAATGTCTGGATTACTTCTACTGCTTTTCTGACTGAAATTCGAGATGTTGGAACAGGAGGTGCCTGCTCTTCCATAGCATGCACTGGCTGCTCAAGGATGTCGTCTTGGGGTGCATCCCACGCGGCTGCGGCCCCATCACAACTACCGGCGTCAGACATGGTGCCTACAGATATCATCGTAAGCGAAAATTGAAAAAATCGTATGTATAAATTGTTTGCGGATATAGTGCCTACAGAAAAATGAACTTATTTCGAAAATCCTAGACGAAATCGACCGTAAATGACTTCACTAGTTTATGGCTTACGGCTTCACTAGGTTGAGTAAAACGGACTGTGATCCTATATATTAAAAATGCACAAGAGTCGCCAGGCTTGCATACATGGTAGCGGATCGGGATAGAGCAATCCGGGAATAGAACAAATTGTGGGATCCAGATCTTGGGATCTGTCGTGTTCCTAGTATATTGACTGGCTAATGGGTGGATTGTTGCGGTCGGAATGCGAGATTGAGGGGAGGGGAGGCGGTTGGAACAAACTGCGCGCGTACCTGTTTAGCTCCGGCACCGGACTTGGCTCGCCGTCGGCCAGATCGACGGTGGGAGCTGAAGGAGAGTCGGGCGAAACAAATGGTTGGTATGAGGAGCGTTGGGTGGGTGCGAGGCTGTGGCCTGAGATAAGGACGGCAATTATGTATGGAGGCTGGTAGGTATTAATTTATTGCGTTCCGCCAGTCGTGTCGGTGACAGCGGCTATATGTGTTAATGAACGTAATTAAAGGCCTGAACTGATCAGAAAATGCCAAATGGCAGCGTGGGAAAAAAGTATTGGGGAAGTGATGCTGGAAAAGTGTACCATATGAGCGTGTCAACATGTAGAACTGACCATAACTTCATTAATAGTGACGTGACATATTTCTTAGCAAACGGGCTTACAAATCAAAACACTGCCACACCTCACAAACGACCACTGCGATTAGAAAAGAAACAAACGCGCGTTCTAGAAATTCCTTGTACTGTGTCAACAAGACCACTGACTACCTGCTAAGGAGTGATACTACTTTGACCAACGCCAACAGGATAAGCAGAAGCACTAACAGAATGCCTGCTTCTAAAAACACAAGAACACGAAGAGCGGCGGCGGATGAGCCTGCTTGATTAAGCAGTGGTTGGGCTCTGGAAGCTTGGGGACCGACTGGGACACTGCGCTGCTGCTCGACAACTCGAGCTCTGCGGTTCAGACAAGCTCCCGACTGGCTGCTCCCCTGCAATGGCTACTGTGTGGTCGCCATATGGTAGCTAAGCTCGGCTAGGTACTCCGCCTTGGTTCTCATGTAGTTGCAGATGCCAGCCTGCAACAAACAAATTGATTCCAAATGCAAAAAGATTGCATTAGATGGTGTGGATGTTAATGGGGATTCAGATGTATGGATGGGGTAGTACTCACGTCCTTGTTGACGCACTTGTAGAAATGAACGCCCGCATTCTGACCCGCCCGAGCAATCCAGGTGAAGACGCGGACGCCGCACTCAGGGCAGCTGATTAGCGGTGGGAGTTGCTCGAACCCGGTTGAGGATGAAGATCCAGACATTCTCTACGCCTGGATTGGTGATAGCTGCCTAGATTGGTTAGGTCGCAAGATGATGGATTGGGAGGAAGTGCGCTGTAGAAGATTGGGAGGAAGTGCGCTGTAGAAGAGTGGGAGGAAGTGTGCTGGAGAAGATTGGTAGCTCCCAACGGTACTGCTATTAATGAGCTAAACGGCTCATTTGGTCCGGGTGGGGGAGTTAAATGGCACAGCACGTCCAATCCCGTCTGTTCCGCCACCTCGCTAACTGACGGCGCTTTCTGAACATTGGGCCATCGAACTGTTTGTGCAACAGCCCCGTGAGCATTGCACCCGTCGCTATACTCAGCGCTTCGTCGATAGGCAGAGAAACAAATGGCACAGATTCCGAGCTCACAGGTGCTCGGGCTCACATGCGAATTTTCGATAAATTTCCCCCTACTATCAACTAGTAGAAGGAACGTGCTATGCGCGTGTTTTTCACCTTTTTTGCGAAAAAGTGACTTCATCATTTAATTTGTTGGATTTTGATAAAGGATTGTCAAGGTGCTGCATTTGGAATTCGGTGGATACAAACAACGTCGAGTGCTTTGATTTGTAAAAGCTTAATGTCTTATATTTTAAGACGAAGGGAGTATATGTTCACCCATCGATTTGACAAATGTTAGTTGTTCAGTGAGTCGTTGTTTGCTAAATATTCCAGACCTCCCGTCATTGAGCAATGAAGTTCAAAATTCAGAAGATCCAAAATAGCAGACTTTAATTTGCACCAGCACGTGTGGTGTGTGGTAGCATTCGGTGCCGTGAGTGTTCCAGAAAGATCGTGGAGTCATGTTGGCGCGTATTTGTACAGAGCAAATCCAGGAAACATGAACCGTTAGATCACTTAGGTGTGGTACTGATAAATGGTGGATATTCATCTTCTAGAACAAATCAATGGCTCACAGTTGCTCATGAATCTTGATGGATAGCTAGTCCGAATTCAAAAATTTGTGTACTATAGTAATAGAGATATCTCGGATCACTATGAAGATGCATACAAGGTTAGATCGGATCATTACCAATTTTGAGATGCAGCAGAAGAAGAATCGGTGTAGATCATTCTAGAAGTCCCTCGAACCATCCACGACGATCCCTCGAACAAAAGACCGAAAACACAAGCTCTCTATAGATTGCAACCGTACACACTTCACGACCTGACAGTGCTTCGTCATCCAGAGCTAATCATCCCCGAAGAATTAGAGGAGGGAAAAGAGAACAACATAGGGCTTCTCTATTATGAGGATTAGAGAGAACCGCACAGGGCGCGCCCGGGACAAGGACTTGATGTGTTCTCTAGGGGGCGCCCCCTTTCTCATATATATAGGTGTGGGAGAGGGGGGAGGCCGACTTGGGAAGGAGGTATCCCCCCTTTGGCACTCAAACCAGGGAGGAGGAGTCCTCCTCCAACTGGTTTTGACTCCCAAGCTCGTCTCACACGCTATGGGGCGCCACACCCTTATTGGACCCATAAGACCCATGTGGGGGCAAGATGCCCCTGTATTTATTATTTCATTTATTCTGCTTTCTGATTTTTCTTGGGTTTTCTTCTTTAAAATAATTCACAATTTCAAAACAATAGAAATTTGAGAAATATATTTGAGAAATCAGAAAATGTTTGTACTTTCAAATAATGTTCATGATTTTCAAAAATGTTCAGGAAGTCATAGAATGTTTACAGATTCAAAAATTATCCGTGATTTTGGAAAACAAAATGTCTACATATTCAAAGTGTTCACAAGTTTAAAAAGCTGTTCTACAAATCAAAAATGTTTGCGTATTCCAAAAAAGTTTGTGAATTTAATTTTTTTTCAATAATTCAAAAAAATCATTAATTTTTAAATGTGTTTAAAAAATTCAAAAAATTGTCTCAAATTTCAAAAATATTCCCAAACAATTCAATAAAAGTTCACGGATTCAAAAAATTGGGTGGAAAATAAACCGGTCTGGGCCGACCCCTAGAGTAGACAGCGTGAGCGGTGCGTATGTGGCCAGGGAGTTTTTTTTAGCACAACCTACACGCGGAATAGGAACCGCCCAATGGCTGGGTGATGATTTTGGCTTGCTTGGTGTACGCACGGTTCCTATTAGACGCGTAGGTTATGCTATAAAATTGGCGCCCATCATTGAATCAACATGTGCTTGGATGGTTAGAAGGACAGGGATATCCTTGGTCCATCAGGGTTCATGTCCTGATGCTTGCATTTATCTTGAATTTATTTTAGGATTATCGGCGATGCGCGTTCAGTGGGAGGAGACGTTTTCGTCGACTACAAGGCATCTATGGTGAGGCTCAGTCTCTCGGAGATGCTAATAGGGGTATGATATGTGTGTGTGCACGTCCATAAAGGTGAGTGTATGCGCATATATACAAGCGTTTTGCAGTCGGACCTATCGTACCGTAAGTGGGTTGGGCCTGGTAGTTGGAGTCGAATTGAGTGAGGCAAACGCGAGGCGGGCTGGTAAGCCCCGACTCGGCTCGCAAGACATTGGTCAGTCCGTCCTTAAGTAGAGTTGCAACTTGCAACTACACCTTATTTATATTATATAGGAGAAAAACGAAAAATAGAGTTGTAAGTACGGGTTCAAATCGAAACCAAAATCGACGGAGCTGCATCCGCCAGAGGCCAGACGCAATGCTGCCGCCCGAAGAAATCACCCTGAACGACGACGTCCTGACGGAGATACTCCTTCGCGTGCCGCCCAAATCCATCCTCCGCGCCCGCGCCGTCAGCAAGCACTGGCGCCACATCGCCACCCGCCCTTGTTTCCTCACAGCCTACGCGCTCCGACGCCAGCCGGAGATCGTCGCGTTCTTCCGGCTCGACCAAGGCGATGAGCCAGCCGACGACAAAAGCAGCACCAATAGCAAATACAACAAGATCAAAAAAGCAGTTTGCGCCATCCCATTTGACGACGACTTGGAGGGTCGACCACTCCTCTACTATGATCCTACCACCATGTTGTTCCGAGGCTTTTGCTACGGGCTCCTGCTTTTCAACCGAGGATGCGACTCGCTCTTGATCTGGAACCCAGCGACGAGGCAAGTGGGCCCCCTTCCATCACCGCCAATGGCATCATCGCGTGCTTCTGTTCAACCGTTTTGCTTCTATTACCACCGGCCGTCCGGAAGGTACCGCGTGTTGTGCCATGTCGATGATATCCCCGCCGACGACACCGCCAACTACATTCTTTCGACCGGCGCCGCCGAGCCGCGGCGGCTCGGGGACACCATGCCCGACGGCGTGCTTCGGGAATCGTCCGCCGTTACTCTCCACGGGAGCCTGCATTGGCTGATACACCCGGCTAAGTCTTGTAACCCCGACAAGATGGTGGCCTTTGACACGGTGTCAGAGAAGTTCCGGACGATGGCACCACCCCCGGTGCCGGCAGCAGATAGCCTCATCTACAAAACGCCTCACCTGTTCGAGATGAACGGGGCGCTCGCTGTGTCGGCGATGAGGGATGCGCCACACATGGAAGTGTGGACGCTTGAGGACTATAATCAGGAGAGGTGGGCATGGCGCCTCAGGATCGGCATACCACAATACCGGATCTGCTCACCGTTCACGGCCTCGGCCATCGGCGTCCTCGAGGTAAACATGCTGGTCGTCCAACACGATGGTCGGGTGATGCTACACGACATGGCTGGGAAGAGGAATCATAGGACAGTTAAAGTTGGGACGACAGGGGATATTTCAACTGTATGGCGACACGGGATCTACATGGAGAGCCTCGTCCCGCTCACACCCTCTCCGTCATGATAATAAGTACTCCCTCCGTCACAAAATGTAAGACGTTTTTTAACATTACACTTTTCGACTCTATAATAAAAAGAGTATACCTCGCTTCCATGTCGGCGGTCAGCCGGTGGTATACGTGCGCGAGTGCGTTGCGCGGCCGCTCGTCGTTGTTGTCATTCGGAGAAGTTGATTGTCCATGCATTTTCCATCTTGTGGTTTCCTGCCTTGACGGGTCATGGTCATGGACCACGCCCGCGTATTTTCAGGGTTGCGGGCGCGATGTGTCAAGGTGAAGCAACCAAATTTAGTTGCCCTGGCTACTGGGTAGAAATGTGTATAAACAAACGAACAAACTTTATATATTTGGAGAAAATCTCACAAAACTACAAGAGTCATGGTTTCTGGACATGTACGGTCTACCCTCCCTGAATGAAGCATCAAGATTCAGATTGAGGGCCACACACCGTCCGAAATTACTTGTCATAAAAACGGATGTATCTACAACTAAAATACATCTAGATACATTCATTTCTTGGACGAGTAATTCCAAACGGAGGGAATAGTATAATAGCCGATGCCTGATTTGCACAATTGTTACTCTCGGGTTTGATTGGAAGCTTACACATGGACGTGTGCCCATCAGGCTGGAAGGGGCTTTACTGAAAATCTCACACGCGCAATCACTTACAGCACGATTGCAATCGGTGCTTATATTTGTTCCACTGAATGCATCAATGTCTTTATCAGCTCAAAAACATTTTATACACTATAATTCATTTGAACCACCACATCTTTTGCTTTAATGAACAGACAAAATACCCATACTAGTTTTTCTTCAGTGCAAAAAGAAGAAGAAAAACATCATTACAGATCGATCACACGAAAGTTGTCGGAGCCAAACATCATCATTTTTTTGCACAAACATGAATTGTTTCATAGGACATGAACGGAACAAAACCCTACTTATTTTCTTGCAAGCCCTTGACCATCTAGCGACCCAAGAACCTGAGATTACTACTTCGGCTTCCGGAGCCCACCGCCGATGACTGGAGCAATGAGAGCCTCGCCGCCACCTTCCTCGACGGTCATGCAGTTTCTTGGTGGTGTCGAGGGAAATGGGTGCAGGGAGTGGCCGGCGGTGGCAAGGGTTTGGTTCCCGCCTGAGTCCGACCAACGGGACCGACACTGGGCCTAGGGCAATATGTGGTTTTCTTCAACCTACTATTTAATTGTTTGTCTGACTCTTTCTAATGTCGAGACTCCTAGGTCAAACCCTTGGAAACCGTTTGCGGGCGCAGGCACAATGACGATCTCTGGAGACACGCTTAAGACCGGCCCATAGGCCAGGTGAACAGGACGGAACCCCGCCCTGAGAGGACGAGGGCCCCAAACACTACATTATAATAGTAACCACCATACTAATATCCATTACGTCAAAACATTATTGATACAAGAGAAAAACAAAAGTCGTAGCTTTCATGAGTAAAGTCCACACAATGAACCAATGGTATATACCACACAGAAACAAACCAATCTAACCTCTGACATCGATTTTGGTTAGGCTACTACTTTCTCTCCAATGGACATTTTCATGTTATAGTACAATCTATTTAACATAGATTTTTTATGTGTAATTTCATTCATAACTTTTGATTATAGACCAATAGGAGCACTTGGGTATACCAAATAAATCCAAGTGCATATCAAATAATGAAATTGTATGTATGCAAATTATAATCTGTGACATATTTTAATTTTCTATTGATTACTGTAAGTGATGCTATTTCAGTAGCAAGTAAAGAGCATACACATTTGACCAGTTTGTTACCGAAGCTAACTTGCAAAATCCCTTTGTCGAAGGTTAAATTAATATACTTACCTAATAACACACTAGAAACCAACTTTAAGATATTTTTTAGAGGATACACATTAGAGAGCTCTACCATGATATTTAGTGATACTAACATATACACAGTGGCATATACATACAAATATATACATGTATACAGTGTATAATTTATGCAATCGCAAATTTAAATCAAAATAAACTTTTGTTAGGACATTTAACTTAAATTTGGCATAAATAAGTTTTTAGGCATATACATTGCAACTGTATGACAAAGGCCACAATAATTATTAGTCCCATCGTCCAAGTTTATTAGGTCCACTCGTATTCTAGATGAACTTTTGAACATAAATTTGACTAGTAAAAGTAATTTGCTACAAAATTATATTGTTCAACGCGTATTCGAAACAAGTTTATAATGATACTATATTTAATACAGATAACAAATATTTTCTTGGTCACAATTAGACCTAGAATACGTGGGGGACTAATAAATCAAGGCAGATGAAGTATTTGACAATATTATCATGTGATTAAACCATGCCAACTAAGTCCACCAAATTGTTCTTTTTTAGGTTGTAGTAGTTTGATAAAAATGTTTAAAAAACATAGAAGTTTAGTATAAAATATATGATGTTTTGGCCCCAGTCTTTGGACCTGCCTTGTACTACACCGCCATCATGGGGCCATCGCTGCTAGTGATGTAACTCATGCCGTCGGTGAGAAGTTGCCGTCAACGGAGAAGGATAGGGAACACGGGACGTCGGCCAATGCTTCACCAGTGCCATTGCTTGGACTCGTTGTGGAAGAGTATAAACAACGGATCACGTGTACAGAAAATAAAATCCTCACTAGACCAGTGTGCTTTAAGAAGATGGATACCATATGTTTCACACCATTGAAACGATAGATCACGTCCACCCTATGATTACCAGAATCTAGAACTTCTCTGCTTGGTAGGTTTGTAGAAAGGTAGTCCTCTATGATTAAAGGAAATTGACTAGCGCCGTGGCGGCTTGGGGGTGATTGAATAACTTTGTAGATGGTAGTCGTTCAACACCAATTACCTGTTGGGGATCGTTGCAGAAATTAAAAAAATTCTATGCATCACCAAGATCAATCTATGGAGTAACTAGCAACGAGAGAGAGGGAAGTGCATCTTCATACCGTTGAAGATCGCGAGACGGAAGCGTTACAAGAACGCGGATGAGGGAGTCGTACTCGTAGCGATTCTGATCGCGGTTGATTCCAATCCAAGCGCCGAACAACGGCGCCTCCGCGTTCAACACACGTGCAGCCCGGTGACGTCTCCCGCACCTTGATCCAGCAAGGAAGAGGGAGAGGTTGAGGAAGAGGGCTCCAACAGCAGCACGACAGCGTGGTGGTGATGGACTGGCAGTTCTCCAGCAGGGCTTCGCCAAGCTCACGCGGAGGAGGAGAGGTGTTGGGGAGGGGAGGGGCTGCGCCTTGGATGTGGTGCTGCAGCCCTCCCTCTACCCCTCTATTTATAGGGAGAAGGGGAAAGGGGGCCGGCCCCTCTAGATGAGATCTAGAGGGGGGCGGCGGCCAAAGGGGAGGGGGCTTGCCCCCCAAGCAAGGGGGCGCCCCCTTTAGGGTCCCCCCCCCCCAACCCTAGGCGCATGGGCCCTAGGGGGGCCCAGCCCACTTAGGGGCTGGTTCCCTTCCACCTACAGCCCATAAGGCCCTCCGGGGCAGGTGGACCCTCCCGGTGGACCCCCGGAACCCCTCCGGTGGTCCCGGTACAATACTGGTATACCCCCTAATATTTCTGGCGACCGTATGATGACTTCCCATATATAAATCTTCACCTCCGGACCATTCCGGAACTCCTCGTGACGTCCGGGATCTCATCCGGGACTCCGAACAACATTCGGTAACCACATACAAATCTTCCTTATAACCCTAGCGTCATCGAACCTTAAGTGTGTAGACCCTACGGGTTCGGGAATCATGCAGACATGGCCGAGACCGCTCTCTAGCCAATAACCAACAGCGTGATCTGGATACCCATGTTGGCTCCCACATGTTCCACGATGATCTCATCGGATGAACCACGATGTCGAGGATTCAAGCAATCTTGTATACAATTCCCTTTGTCAATCGGTACGTTACTTGCCCGAGATTCGATCGTCGGTATCCCAATACCTCGTTCAATCTCGTTACCGGCAAGTCACTTTACTCGTTCCGTAATGCATGATCCCGTGACTAACTGCTTAGTCACATTGAGCTCATTATGATGATGCATTACCGAGTGAGCCCAGAGATACCTCTCCGTCATACGGAGTGACAAATCCCAGTCTCGATCCGTGCCAACCCAACAGACACTTTCGGAGATACCTGCAGTGCACCTTTATAGTCACCCAGTTACGTTGTGACGTTTGGTACACGCAAAGCATTCCTACGGTATCCGGGAGTTGCACGATCTCATGGTCTAAGGAAATGATACTTGACATTAGAAAAGCTTTAGCAAACGAACTACACGATCTAGTGCTATGCTTAGGATTGGGTCTTGTCCATCACATCATTCTCCTAATGATGTGATCCCGTTATCAATGACATCCAATGTCCATGGTCAGGAAACCGTAACCATCTATTGATCAACGAGCTAGTCAACTAGAGGCTCACTAGGGACATGTTATGGTCTATGTGTTCACACATGTATTACGATTTCTGGATAACACAATTATAGCATGAACAATAGACAATTATCATGAACAAGGAAATATAATAAAAACCATTTTATTATTGCCTCTAGGGCATATTTCCAACAGTCTCCCACTCGCACTAGAGTCAATAATCTAGTTACATTGTGATGAATCATACACCCATAGAGTTCTGGTGTTGATCATGTTTCGCTCGTGGAAGAGGTTTAGTCAACGGATCTGCGACATTCAAATCCGTATGCACTTTACAAATATCTATGTCTCCATTTTGAAAAATTTCACAAATGGAGTTGAAGCGACGCTTGATGTGCCTGGTCTTCTTGTGAAACCTGGGCTCCTTGGCAAGGGCAATAGCTCCAGTGTTGTCACAGAAGAGAGTCATCGGCCCCGATGCATTGGGAATAACTCCTAGGTCGGCAATGAACTCCTTCATCCAGATTGCTTCATGTGCTGCCTCCGAGGCTGCCATGTACTCCGCTTCACATGTAGATCCCGCCACGACGCTTTGCTTGCAACTGCACCAGCTGACTGCCCACCATTCAAAATATACACATATCCGGTTTGTGACTTAGAGTCATCCAGATCTGTGTCGAAGCTAGCATCGACGTAACCCTTTAGGACGAGCTCTTCGTCGCCTCCATAAACGAGAAACATATCCTTAGTCCTTTTCAGGTACTTCAGGATGTTCTTGACCGTTGTCCAGTGTTCCATGCCGGGATTACTTTGGTACCTTCCTACCAAACTTACGGCAAGTTTTACATCAGGTCTGGTACACAGCATGGCATACATAATAGACCTATGGCCGAGGCATAGGGGATGACACTCATCTTTTCTTTATCTTCTGCCGTGGTCGGGCATTGAGCCGTGCTCAATCTCACACCTTGCAATACAGGCAAGAACGCCTTCTTGGACTGATCCATATTGAACTTCTTCAATATCTTATCAAGGTATGTGCTTTGTGAAAGACCTATGAGGCGTCTCGATCTATCTCTATAGATCTTGATGCCTAATATGTAAGCAGCTTCTCCAAGGTCCTTCATTGAAAAACACTTATTCAAGTAGGCCTTTATGCTTTCCAAGAATTCTATATCATTTCCCATCAATAGTATGTCATCCACATATAATATGAGAAATGCTACAGAGCTCCCACTCACTTTCTTGTAAACACGGGCTTCTCCATAAGTCTGTGTAAACCCAAACGCTTTGATCATCTCATCAAAGCGAATGTTCCAACTCCGAGATGCCTGCACCAGCCCATAGATTGAGCGCTGGAGCTTGCATACCTTGTCAGTATTCTTAGGATCGACAAAACCTTCCGGCTGCATCATATACAATTCTTCCTTAAGGAAGCCGTTAAGGAATGCCGTTTTGACGTCCATTTGCCATATCTCATAATCGTAGAATGCGGCAATTGCTAACATGATTCGGACGGACTTCAGCTTCGCTACGGGTGAGAACGTCTCATCGTAGTCGACTCCTTGAACTTGTCGATAACCCTTAGCGACAAGTCGAGCTTTATAGATGGTAACATCTCCATCCGCGTCCGTCTTCTTCTTAAAGATCCATTTATTTTCTATCGCTCGCCGATCATCGGGCAAGTCTGTCAAAGTCCATACTTTGTTTTCATACATGGATCCTATCTCGGATTGCATGGCTTCAAGCCATTTGTTGGAATCTGGGCCCGCCATTGCTTCTTCATAGCTCGAAGGTTCACCGTTGTCCAACAACATGATTTCCAGGACAGAGTTGCTGTACCACTCTGGTGCGGAACGTGTCCTTGTGGACCTATGAAGTTCAGTGGTAACTTGATCATGATCGTCATCATTAACTTCCTCTCTAGTCGGTGCAGGCACCACAGAAACATTTTCTTGTGCTGCGCTACTTTCTGGTTCGAGAGGGGTCATCTCATCAAGTTCCACTTTCCTCCCACTTACTTCTTTCGAGAGAAACTCTTTCTCCAAAAAGGACCCGTTCATGGCAACGAAGATTTTGCCTTCGGATCTGAGGTAGAAGGTATACCCAATGGTTTCCTTCGGGTATCCTATGAAGACGCATTTTTCCGACTTGGGTTCAAGCTTTTCAGGTTGAAGTTTCTTGACATAAGCATCGCATCCCCAAACTTTCAGAAACGACAGCTTAGGTTTCTTCCCAAACCATAATTCATACGGTGTTGTCTCAACGGATTTCGACGGAGCCCTATTTAAAGTGAATGCGGCAGTCTCTAAAGCATAACCCCAAAATGATAGCGGTAGATCGGTAAGAGACATCATAGATCGCACCATATCCAATAGAGTGCGATTACGACGTTCGGACACACCATTACGCTGAGGTGTTCCAGGCGGCGTGAGTTGTGAAACAATTCCACATTTCCTTAAGTGTGTGCCAAATTCGTGACTCAAATATTCCCCTCCACGATCTGATCGTAAGAACTTTATTTTCCTGTCACATTGATTCTCAACCTCACTCTTAAATTCCTTGAAGTTTTCAAAGGTCTCAGACTTGTGTTTCATTAAGTAGACATACCCATATCTACTCAAGTCATCAGTGAGGGTGAGAACATAACGATAGCCACCACGAGCCTCAACGCTCATTGGACCGCACACATCAGTATGTATGATTTCCAATAAGTTGGTTGCTCGCTCCATTGTTCCGGAGAACGGAGTCTTGGTCATTTTGCCCATGAGGCATGGTTCGCACGTGTCAAATGATTCATAATCAAGAGACTCCAAAAATTCATCTGCATGGAGTTTCTTCATGCGTTTGACACCAATGTGACCAAGGCGGCAGTGCCACAAGTATGTGGGACTATCATTATCAACCTTACATTTCTTGGCATTCACACTATGAATATGTGTAACATCACGTTCGAGATTCATTAAGAATAAACCATTGACCAACGGGGCATGACCATGAAACATATCTCTCATATAAATAGAACAACCATTATTCTCGGATTTAAATGAGTAGCCATCTCGCATCAAACGAGATCCAGATACAATGTTCATGCTCAAAGCTGGCACTAAATAACAATTATTGAGGTTTAAAACTAATCCCGTAGGTAAATGTAGAGGTAGCGTGCCGACGGCGATCACATCGACCTTGGAACCATTCCCGACGCGCATCGTCACCTCGTCCTTCGCCAGTCTCCGCTTATTCCGCAGCTCCTGCTTTGAGTTACAAATATGAGCAACCGCACCGGTATCAAATACCCAGGAGCTACTACGAGCGCTGGTTAGGTACACATCAATAACATGTATATCACATATACCTTTGGTATTGCCGGCCTTCTTATCCGCTAAGTACTTGGGGCAGTTCCGCTTCCAGTGACCGTTTCCCTTGCAATAAAAGCACTCAGTCTCAGGTTTGGGTCCATTCTTTGTCTTCTTCCCGGCAGCTTGCTTACCGGGCGCGGCAACTCCCTTGCCGTCTTTCTTGAAGTTCTTCTTACCATTGCCTTTCTTGAACTTAGTGGTCTTATTCACCATCAACACTTGATGTTCCTTTTTGATCTCCACCTCCGCTGATTTCAGCATCGAATATACCTCAGGAATGGTTTTCTCCATCCCCTGCATATTGAAGTTCATCACAAAGCTTTTGTAGCTAGGTGGAAGCGACTGAAGGATTCTGTCAACGACCGCGTCATCCGGGAGATTAACTCCCAGCTGAGACAAGCGGTTGTGCAACCCAGACATTTTGAGTATGTGTTCGCTGACGGAACTATTCTCCTCCATCTTACAACTGTAGAACTTGTCGGAGACTTCATATCTCTCAACCCGGGCATGAGCTTGGAAAACCATTTTCAGCTCTTGGAACATCTCATATGCTCCGTGCTGCTCGAAACGCTTTTGGAGCCCCGGTTCTAAGCTGTAAAGCATGCCGCACTGAACCAGGGAGTAATCATCAACACGTGTTTGCCAGGCGTTCATAACGTCCTGGTTTGCTGGGACGGGTGCTTCAAGGACATATGCTTTCTTGGCAGCTATGAGGATGTTCTTCAAGTTCCGGACCCAGTCCGTATAGTTGCTACCATCGTCTTTCAGCTTGGTTTTCTCTAGGAACGCGTTGAAGTTGAGGTTGACATTAGCGTGGGCCTTTTGATCTACAAGACATATTGTAAAGATTTTAGACTAAGTTCATGATAATTAAGTTCATCTAATCAAATTATTAATGAACTCCCACTCAGACAGACATCCCTCTAGTCATCTAAGTGATACATGATCCGAGTCAACTAGGCCGTGTCCGATCATCACGTGAGACGGACTAGTCAATATCGGTGAACATCTTCATGTTGATCGTATCTGCTATACGACTCATGTTCGACCTTTCGGTCTCTTGTGTTCCGAGGCCATGTCTGTACATGCTAGGCTCGTCAAGTCAACCTAAGTGTATTGCGTGTGTAAATCTGGCTTACACCCGTTGTATGCGAACGTTAGAACCTATCACACCAGATCATCACGTGGTGCTTCGGAACAACGAACCTTCGCAACGGTGCACAGTTAGGGGGAACACTTTCTTGAAATTTTAGCGAGGGATCATCTTATTTATGCTACCGTCGTTCTAAGCAAATAAGATGTAAAACATGATAAACATCACATGCAATCAAATAGTGACATGATATGGCCAATATCATTTTGCACCTTTTGATCTCCATCTTCGGGGCGCCATGATCATCATTGTCACCGGCATGACACCATGATCTCCATCATCGTGTCTTCATGAAGTTGTCTCGCAAACTATTACTTCTACTACTATGGCTAACGGTTAGCAATAAAGTAAAGTAATTACATGACGTTCCAGTTGACACGCAGGTCATAAATAAATTAAGACAACTCCTATGGCTCCTGCCGGTTGTCATACTCATCGACATGCAAGTCGTGATTCCAATACAAGAACATGATCAATCTCATACATCACATATATCATTCATCACATCCTTCTGGCCATATCACATCACATGACACTTGCTGCAAAAACAAGTTAGATGTCCTCTAATTGTTGTTGCAAATTTTTTACGTGGCTGCTATAGGTTTCTAGCAAGAACGTTTCTTACCTACGCCAAAACCACAACGTGATATGCCAATTTCTATTTACCCTTCATAAGGACCCTTTTCATCGAATCCGATCCGACTAAAGTGGGAGAGATAGACACCCGCTAGCCACCTTATGCAACTAGTGCATGTCAGTCAGTGGAACCTGACTCACGTAAGCGTACGTGTAAGGTCGGTCCGGGCCGCTTCATTCCACGATGCCGCCGAATCAAGATAAGACTAGTAACGGCAAGTAAATTGACAAAATCGATGCCCACAACAACTTGTGTTCTACTCGTGCATAGAAACTACGCATAGACCTAGCTCATGATGCCACTGTTGGGGATCGTTGCAGAAATTAAAATTTTTCTCGCATCACCAAGATCAATCTATGGAGTAACTAGCAATGAGAGAGAGGGAAGTGCATCTTCATACCGTTGAAGATCGCGGGACGGAAGCGTTACAAGAACGCGGATGAGGGAGTCGTACTCGTAGCGACTCAGATCGCGGTTGATTCCGATCCAAGCGCCGAACAACGGCGCCTCCGCGTTCAACACACGTGCAGCCCGGTGACGTCTCCCGCACCTTGATCCAGCAAGGACGAGGGAAAGGTTGAGGAAGAGGGCTCCAACAGCAGCACGACGGCGTGGTGGTGATGGAGTGGCAGTTCTCCGGCAGGGCTTCGCCAAGCTCACGCGGAGGAGGAGAGGTGTTGGGGAGGGGAGGGGCTGCGCCTTGGATGTGGTGCTGCAGCCCTCCCTCTACCCCTCTATTTATAGGGAGAAGGGGGAAGGGGGCCGGCCCCTCTAGATGAGATCTAGGGGGGCGGCGGCCAAAGGGGAGGGGGCTTGCCCCCCAAGCAAGGGGCGCCCCCTTTAGGGTTCCCCCCCCCCCCAACCCTAGGCACATGGGCCCTAGGGGGGATGGCGCCCAGCCCACTTAGGGGCTGGTTCCCTTCCACCTACAGCCCATAAGGCCCTCCGGGGCAGGTGGACCCTCCCGGTGGACCCCCGGAACCCCTCCGGTGGTCCCGGTACAATACCGGTATACCCCCGAATATTTCCGGTGACCGTATGATGACTTCCCATATATAAATCTTCACCTCCGGACCATTCCGGGACTCCTCGTGACGTCCGGGATCTCATCCGGGACTCCGAACAACATTCGGTAACCACATACAAATCTTCCTTATAACCCTAGCGTCATCGAACCTTAAGTGTGTAGACCCTACGGGTTTGGGAATCATGCAGACATGACCGAGACCGCTCTGTAGCCAATAACCAACAGCGCGATCTGGATACCCATGTTGGTTCCCACATGTTCCACGATGATCTCATCGGATGAACCACGATGTCGAGGATTCAAGCAATCCCGTATACAATTCCCTTTGTCAATCGGTACGTTACTTGCCCGAGATTCGATCGTCGGTATCCCAATACCTCGTTCAATCTCGTTACCGGCAAGTCACTTTACTCGTTCCGTAATGCATGATCCCGTGACTAACTACTTAGTCACATTGAGCTCATTATGATGATGCATTACCGAGTGGGCCCAGAGATACCTCTCTGTCATACGGAGTGACAAATCCCGGTCTCGATCCGTGCCAACCCAACAGACACTTTCGGAGATACCTGCAGTGCACCTTTATAGCCACCCAGTTACGTTGTGACGTTTGGTACACCCAAAGCATTCCTACGGTATCCGGGAGTTGCACGATCTCATGGTCTAAGGAAATGATACTTGACATTAGAAAAGCTTTAGCAAACGAACTACACGATCTAGTGCTATGCTTAGGATTGGGTCTTGTCCATCACATCATTCTCCTAATGATGTGATCCCGTTATCAATGACATCCAATGTCCATGGTCAGGAAACCGTAACCATCTATTGATCAACGAGCTAGTCAAATAGAGGCTCACTAGGGACATGTTATGGTCTATGTGTTCACACATGTATTATGATTTCCGGATAACACAATTATAGCATGAACAATAGACAATTATCATGAACAAGGAAATATAATAATAACCATTTTATTATTGCCTCTAGGGCATATTTCCAACATTACCTTCCTCGGGTTCCCACACTTACTATCCAACATAATTGCAGAGATTACTTGTGTCTCATCAGCCTCGAGAGGATCTCTGTACAAAATGCATTTTATTATTATTTAAAAGGGAATGGACAGGGGTGTTTTGTTATGAAAAACATGAGACATTATAATTGTTATATAAGGATACATATTTAAATTTCTCTGAAGCAAGAACAATGAATTTAGCAAACTGAATTCTCAGTAGAAAATAATTTAAATAATGACTAATGAAATAATGATGGAATACAGTTAGGTTGCGCTACAAAACAAACTTTGTTGTTATCGTCTAAATAGAAGTAATTTTTGTGAATTTACTATATTATTATATAAATCAAACTGCACAAGTAGCATACACATAAAAGCTTACAAAACTCATCCAAGATCTCCAAACAACATGGGTTTGTGTTCGCCTAGGATTGGGCACTGTCATTCTTAGACTAGAGCATGAATCTTTCCGATCTTAATGCTTTGAATTAACCATAATCTCGTCATTTTTAAGAGGTAGCACCGAGTTTTGAGATTAAACTACTTCAAAAAATGTACTACCAGTTTGACTGACATAGCTGCATTGACGCAATGTTGTTTGCCAGCACGATTCTTGAATGAAGAAAATTAAACTTTGGGGCACAAAAAACACCAATTATCTTAGAAGAATGCTCATACCTGATACTCTTATGATGCATTCATTCGTTGTGATGAAAGGACAATGGACACCGAGTCTCCCGAAAAACTAGGCTAGAGTATGACGACCATGCTGCTCCACACTCACCTTTGCCCACAAATCCACCCGCGAAGAGAGAAATGTATTACCGATTTGAGCTACATTGCTAGATTTGCTGCAACTACTATTTGATGCCAACATGATTCTTCTATGAAGAATATTGAACTTTGGTGCACAAAAACCACCAATTTTCTTAGAAGAATGCTTATAATTGATACTCTGATGATGCATTCATTCCTTGTGATGTAGGAACAATTGACGATGAGTCTCCCATGACAACCATGCTGCTCCGCACCCACCTTTGCCCAGAAATCGACCCATGAAGAGCGAAATGTATTGCCGTTCTATGAGAAAATTTTAACTTCGGTGCACAAAAACCACCAATTATTTTAGAAGAATGCTCATACTCTCGTGGTGCATTCATTCGTTGTGATTCAAGGATAATTGACGTGGAGTCTCTCAAAAAAACTAGGCTAGAGTATGATGACCATGCTGCTCCATGCTCCATGATGACCCACAAGTATAGAGGATCAATTACAGTCCTTTCGATAAGTAAGAGTGTCAAACCCAACGAGGTGCAGAAGGAATTGATATGCAGTTTTCAGTAAGGATTTTACTGCTAGTGCTATAAGATAGTTGTGATAGATAGTTTGATAGCAAGATAATTGGTAACAACTAGCAAGTAACAAAAGTAGCAAGGTGTGTCAAGTGGCCCGATCCTTAATTGAGCTAAGGACAAGCCGGTAATGCTTCTTATAGCAATTAAAACGCTCTTGAGAACATAGGGGAATATTATGAAGTTATTTTCACCATGATTCATCGACTTATTGTTTATTGCCTTGATACGTGTATGTGGGTGGACCAGAGCTAAGGCAATGTTCTTATTTGAACAAAAACCTACTTATGATTATACCCTCCATGCAAGCATCCGCAAATACAAGAGAAGTAATTAAGATAAATCTAATCATATAATTAAACATGTGGATCCAAAACAGCCCTTCACAGAACAAGTCATAAACTGGGGTTTACGTTTCTATCACTCCCGCAACCCATCATCTACAAACTAATTCCACAGTGAGTTCTCCTAGGTCCAAAGATGGTGAAGTATCATGTAGTCGATGTTCACATAACACCACTAGAGGAAGAACAACAAAACATAATATAAAAACATTGAATAGTGATCAACTTCACATGATTACTAATAATAAGACTTCTGACATGTCCTCAAGAACAAATAGAACTACTCACAACTTATCATGTTGATAATGATCAATGGGTATAAATATGTGTTTAACAATCTAAATATAACAATCTTCCACCAAGTAAATCAACAAGCATCAACTCCAAGATGTAATCAACACTACTAGCACCCCAGGTATCAATCTGAGGTTTCATACAAAGATTGAACAAAAGAGATGAGCTTCGGTTTGGAGTTGAGATGGTGATGATGAATATGATGCTTCCCATGATGAGGAGAGCGTTGGTGATGATGAAGGCTTCGTTGTCCCCCTCCCGGAGGGAAGTATCTCGATAGAATCGCTCCACCGGAGAGCAAAAGTGCTCCTGCCCCGGTTCCGTCCCGAGGCGGCGGCCGGAAGTCCCGAAACTCATCTCTTTATTTTATTTTTAGGGAAAAAGAAATATATATAGTAGAAGGATGTCGGGAGGGCCCAAAAGCCCAGGTGGTGCGGCTAGCGGGGTGGCCGCGCCACCTGCCCTTGTGGCGGGCTGGTGGCCCCCCTCTGGTATATTTTTGCTTCAGTATTTCTTATATATTTCAAAATAATTCTCTACAAATCCATGCTTCATTTTGAGCTCTTTAGAATTTCTATATCTTCTGTAGTTTTTCATGTTAGAATTTTAACTACCCGTAATCCTCCTTTCTTGATGTATCTTGCATTTTAAATGGAGAAAATGCATTAGAATTGCATCATACTATGAAATATAAAATTCAAATAAGTTAAATAACAGTATAAAATAATGATGCAAAATGGACATATCAACTCCCGCAAGCTTAGAGTCCGCTTGTCCTCAAGCGAATAATGAACTCGGTAAACATGACCACAACTTTATAGAGAGAGGCATCGCTAAATAAAGAATACGAACATGGCAGCATCATATTATAAGCGTCATTATATATCATAAACAACAACTTTATGTCTAAAACTTCTCATGACCAATTAACAATCTATCCACATGTTAAGGTACGGACAATAAACTCTCTTGAAACTCAACAAACTATGTTTTCAATCATGAAGCAATTGCAATTCATCTTATTTTCTAGAAGAGTCTACATAAGACTTTTTGTTTAACAAACTTCACATACTCAACTATCATATAGTTTTCTAATGATTTGTGACACTCAAAGCATATTTTTAAAACAGGTTGTTTCAATCGGACAGAAAGGAAGACGGGGGTTTAATGTTTCACCTCACAACTTATTTATCTCATTGATAATTATCAACAAGAATAACGCATGCTCATATATATTCAACTGTATATATGTGTCTGGGTCTTTCCCAACCACATAATGTTTGCCCAGTGAAGAGTATTTGAGATTGGAATAAAGAGGATTTGGCTCATGTATATATAGGAAGTAAAGTTTTAATAGGAAAAGTAAAAGATATAATTTTCACAGAGAGAGACAGAGGTTGACATGTGTTTTTGAATTAGATGTCTAAACTCTTAATGAAAAAGAACATTACTTTAATGTTGCCCCTTATAATAATGGCATTTACTCGTTCCGTTCCATAATGTAGTGCATATATATTTTTTGAAAAGTCAAACCTCACAAACTTGAACCAAATTTGTAAAGAAAAATATTTACATCTAGAATGCCAACCATATATCATTAGGTTCATCATATGATGTAGTTTCATATTTTGAATATTTGGTATTGTAGATATAAATAGTTTTCTCTATAAACTCGGCCAAACTTTACAAGTTTGACTTTTCAAAATATCTGTACGCACTGCATTATGAAATGGAGGGAACATTGGGCACTTTGCTGCTTTTATTACTCCACCATCACAAGTTCGTACAAAACTTATTTCCCTTTCAATAAAAGATTACACATATTTAAAGCAATTTTTATTGCATGCACCAGTAACAACTTACTTGAAGTAGCTATAGTAGACTTTCATGAAAGAAACTGGGTTTAAAGATTTTGAATGCATAAGCAGTATCGCTGCTTAGTACAAGTTCATGGGTATTTAAACTCGAGTATCCAGGAATTTTCAATTTAATTTCCCAACGAAAAATGGTAAACAAAACAAACTTAAAGTGCACCGGCCAGTCGCAATGTGAAGGGGTCCGTCTACTCTGTCTCGTACGCTCTCTCGTAAATATTCTGGTGACGTGGTATCTATCGGAAACTGGCGTGCGTCAAGCAATTTCCTATCCAATTTTGTTGCAAACTGTTCCTTTCTTCATTCTCCTAAACCTCTCTTTTCATCAAATGGTCGGCGTGCACAACCTTCGGCCTAGATTGGCAGCTGCTGGCGGCCGCCGGCGAGCGCAGACACGTCAGCCAAGTCGCGGCCGCGTCATTGAGCTCACCTTCTCCCTGCAGAGGCACGCCATCGCCTACGGCAAGCTCTGGCGCCTCCGAGCCAATCTCCTCCGCAGTGGCATGGCGTAGGAAGGACAGCACGGCGGAGCACGGCCTCAAGCTCGCATCAAAGACTACCCGTTCGCCAACGATGGGCTGCCATCAAGCAGTAATCAAGGGCTGGTGCAGGCGTACGTTTCCCGGTATTACTGGACTTCTTTTTCGAGGAAGTACTACTTTACTAGTACCCGGACTCTGGCACCGCCGCCGGTGACACGGAGCTGCAGGGAGTGCTTCCCATGGGCGGAGGAGCCCGTGGACGCCGTCTCCTTGGGGAAGTTCCTGGACAACCCTTACTAGGCGCTCCCTGGGAGTACTTCCCGTCATAGGTGCAGCAGCAGGCGACGCTGGTGATGTTGTTGCTGGACGTGCTGTCCTGTCCAGCCACTCCTCCGACGAGGAGTACCTCGGAGGGACGAAGACCGCGCCTTGGGGCTACGACAGTACGACACCACGGTGCAGACGGCGTACCGGTGGCTCAACGAGCTGCTTCAGGAAGTGGACATGAAACTTTGAGAAGGACATGAAACTTTGAGAACGCCGACGGCGGCGGGCCGTTTTAACTGCAGGTGTACCGGTGGGCTCTGGCCCGCTGCGCGCGTAGCGATCCAGGAAGCCGAGTCAAGATGGCAATATTCCCCGTGGGGGTACCCGCGAAGATTTACCCGTCATGGAGTGAGGATGGGGGACAAATTAGCCCCATGGGTATTGTTTGGTGGGTACCCGTTAGTCTCGCGGGGCGGGGATGGGTATGAAATTCCTCCCGTGAGGACTCCATGAATACCCGAAAACTATGTCATTCGTACTAAAAATGCAGAATATATAGATTAATACCTAGATATTTTACACAATTATTTTTCTCCACCTCTCCCAACAATCATTTCTTCTCCAATCTCACCTATCCCAGTCAGCTTTGAAATCCCCATGGATACCTGACGGGTAGCGGATACCCGATATTAACGGGGATGGGGGCGTTTTGTCCCCGCGAAGCTTCACGGGGATCGCGGGTATGAGGGTTGGCGGGGATCGGGGCGGGGATGGTGGAGTCATCCCCGGTCATCCCCGTCCCCGTTGCCACCTTGAAAGCCGAGCACGTGGCCGCAAGACGGGAATTGCCAGTTGCCGCATGTGTATACGCGGGTGTTCCCGTTCAGCATCAGCTTCGGCTTGGCGCCGGCGGCGCCCTCTGTGTGAGTGTTAAGAGCAACTCCAATGGGGCCCGCCGCTGTCCGTTTGGGTCGGCACGGACAAAAAAGTCGGCCCAACGCCCCGACCCAAACGGATGCGCGTCCGCTTTTCGTCCGCGGGCGACCCATTCCCGGTCCATTTTTGAGCCGGATTTGCATCGGCGCGGACACGCGACTGGACGCGCGCACGCTCGCCTTCTTCTCTTCCCGGGCCCGCTGGTCGGTGGCTCATTGGCCTCCCCCACCCCCCAGCCAACAGCAACCCTCCCCCGTCTCCTTCGTCGCCGACGCCGCCGCCCTTTTTTGCCGGCGACTCTGCCAGCTGCCGTCGCCTCCACATCCTCACCGGCACGCTCGTCGGATGCCAGCCCACTCGTCGGACGTCGGCAGGGTAGCTAGCTGGTCCGTGCGCGCCGCGACTCCCCTCGCCGGCCGTCTCCTTCTTCGTCGCCCGCAAGCTGTTCGACAGTTTGCCAAGGTACGAAAATGGACTCCGCCGATGAGTTCTTTTTCCACAATTTCCTTTGCGACTCCGACGATTCGTCGTCCGACGACGAGGAGGAGATATTGGCTGCCGTGTTGGTCCATCACCACCTCAACAGCCAGCGGCCGTTGTTTCGTGGCTCCATTTCGGGCCACCTTCCGGCGTTGAATCGCAATCGAGAGAGCGGGCATTTCCTTTTTTGGAAGGACTACTTTGATACAACAAATCCGTTGTTCAATGCTCAAAAATTCCGCCGCCGTTTCCGTATGAGTAGGCATCTTTTCAACTGTATTAGGGAGGGGGTGGTCGGCTATGATGACTATTTCGAGTGCAAAGAGGATGCCGTCGGCAAGATCGGTTTCTCCTCTTATCAGAAATGCACTGCCGCCATCCGAATGCTTGCATACGGAGTGCCCGGTGATCTCATTGACGAGTACGTCCGTATGAGCGAGTCTACATGCCTAGAGTTCCTGTACAAGTTATGCAAGGATGTTATTGCTGTGTTTGGCCCTGAGTACTTGAGAGAGCCGACAGCTGAAGATACAGCCGGTTTGTTGGCGATGAATGCCAGAAGGGGCTTCCCAGGGATGCTTGGCAGCATAGACTGCATGCACTGGGAGTGGAAAAACTGTCCTTCTGCTCGGCAAGGGCGGTATAAGGGACATGTCAGGGCTTGCACTGTCATATTAAAGACTGTGGCGTCTCAAGATCTCTGGATCTGGCACTCTTTCTTTGGCATGGCTGGATCACACAATGATATCAACGTGCTTCAGCGCTCACCGGTGTTTGCTAGGCTTGCCGAAGGCAACAGCCCACCGGTGAACTTTACTGTCAATGGACACAACTACGACAAAGGATACTACCTGGGTGGCGGTATCTATCCTCAGTGGACCACTATTGTCAAGACAATACCCAACCCTGTCGGAGAGAAGAGAAAAAGATTTGCCTAGGAGCAAGAGAGTGCCAGGAAGGATGTCGAGCATGCCTTTGGTGTTTTGCAATCTCAATGGTGTTCCGGAATGTAGTAATTTCAAAAAAATTCTACGCACACGCAAGATCATGGTGATGCATAGAAACGAGAGGGGAGAGTGTGTCCACGTACCCTCGTAGACCGAAAGCGGAAGCTTTATGACAACGCCGTTGATGTAGTCGTACGTCTTCACGATCCGACCAATCCAAGTACCGAACGCACGGCACCTCCGAGTTCAGCACACGTTCAGCTCGATGACGTCCCACGAACTCCGATCCAGCAGAGCTTTGCGGGAGAGTTCCGTCAGCACGACGGCGTGATGACGGTGTTGATGATGCTACCGACGCAGGGCTTCGCCTAAGCACCGCTACGATATTACCGAGGTGGAATATGGTGGAGGGGGGCACCGCACACAGCTAAGAGATCAATGATCAATTGTTGTGTCTATGGGGTGCCCCCTGGCCATGTATATAAAGGAGTGGAGGAGGGGGAGGGCTGGCCTAGCTATGGCGCGCCCTGGAGGAGTCCTACTCCCACCGGGAGTAGGATTCCCCCCCCCCCCTTCCATGCAGTAGGAGTAGGAGAGAAGGAAAGGGAAAAGAGAAGAGAAGGAAGGAGGGGGCATCGCCCCTCCCCCTAGTCAAATTCGGACTAGGCCTTGGGGGGCGCGCAGCCTCCCATCTCTCTTTCCCCTTAAGCCCAATAAAGCCCATATACTCCCCGGTGAATTCCCGTAACTCTCCGGTACTCCGAAAAATACTCGAATCACTCGGAACCTTTCCGATGTCCGAATATAGTCGTCCAATATATCGATCTTTACGTCTCGACCATTTCGAGACTCCTCGTCATGTCCCCGATCTCATCCGGGACTCCGAACTACCTTAGGTACATCAAAACACATAAACTCATAATACCGATCGTCACCGAACGTTAAGCGTGCGGGCCCTACGGGTTCGAGAACTATGTAGACATGACCGAGACACATCTCCGGTCAATAACCAATAGCGGAACCTAGATGCTCATATTGGCTCCTACATATTCTACGAAGATCTTTATCGGTCCAACCGTATAACAACATACATTGTTCCCTTTGTCATCGGTATGTTACTTGCCCGAGATTCGATCGTCGGTATCTCAATACCTAGTTCAATATCGTTACCGGCAAGTCTCTTTACTCATTCTGTAATGCATCATCCCGCAACTAACTCATTAGTCACATTGCTTGCAAGGCTTATAGTGATGTGCATTACCGAGAGGGCCCAGAGATACCTCTTCGATACATAGAGTGACAAATCCTAATCTTGATTCATGCCAACCCAACAAACACCTTCAAAAACACCTGTAGAGCATCTTTATAATCACCCATTTACGTTGCGACGTTTGATTGCACACAAAGTGTTCCTTCGAATATTCGGGAGTTGCACAATCTCATAGTCCGAGGAACATGTATAAGTCACGAAGAAAGCAGTAGCAATAAAACTATACCGATCACAATGCTAAGCTAATGAATGGGTCTTGTCCATCACATCATTCTCCTAATGATGTGATCTCGTTTATCAAATGACAACACATGTCCATGGCTAGGAAACATAACCATCTTTGATGAACAAGCTAGTCAAGTAGAGGCATACTAGGGACACATTATTTTGTCTATGTATTCACACATGTATCAAGTTTCCGGTTAATACAATTCTAGCATGAATAATAAACATTTATCATGAAATAAGGAAATAAATAATAACTTTATTATTGCCTCTAGGGCATATTTCCTTCCGTCTCCCACTTGCACTAGAGTCAATAATCTAGTTCACAGCGCCATGTGATTTAACATCAATAGTTCACATCTTTATGTGGTTAACACCCATAGTTCACATCGACATGTGACCAACATCAAAGGGTCTACTAGAGTCAGTAATCTAGTTAACATCGCTATGTGATTAACACCCAAAGAGTACTAAGGTGTGATCATGTTTTGCTTGTGAGATAATTTTAGTCAACGGGTCTGTCACATTCAGATCCGTAAGTATTTTGAAAATTTCTATGTCTACAATGCTCTGCACGGAGCTACTCTAGCTAATAGCTCCCACTTTCAATATGTATCTAGATCGAGACTTAGAGTCATCCCGATCGGTGTCAAAGCTTGCATCGACGTAACTCTTTACGACGAACTCTTTATCACCTCCATAACCGAGAAATATTTCCTTATCCCACTAAGGATAATTTTGACCGATGTCCAGTGATCTACTCCTAGATCACTATTGTACCCTCTTGCCAAACACTTGGTGAGGTAAACAATAGATCTGGTACACAACATGGCATACTTTATAGAACCTATGGCTGAGGCATAGTGAATGACTTTCATTCTCTTTCTATCTTCTGCCGTGGTCGGGCTTTGAGTCTTACTCAATTTCACACCTTGTAACACGGGCAAGAACTCTTTCTTTGACTGTTCCATTTTGAACTACTTCAAAAATCTTGTCAAGGTATGTACTCATTGAAAAAACTTATCAAGCGTCTTGATCTATCTCTATAGATCTTAATGCTCAATATGTAACTCCTTTCTTTGAATAACTCCTTTCAAATACTCCTTTATGCTTTCCAGAAAATTCTACATTATTTCCGATCAACAATATGTCATTCACATATACTTATCAGAAAGGCTGTAGTGCTCCCACTCACTTCTGTAAATGCAGGCTTCACCGTAAGTCTGTATAAAACTATATGCTTTGATCAACTCAACAAAGCATATATTCCAACTCCGAGATGCTTGCACCAGTCCATAGATGGATCGTTGGAGCTTGCACATTTTGTTAGCACCTTTAGGATCGAAAAATCCTTCTGGTTGCATCATATACAACTCTTCTTTTAAGAAATCCATTAAGGATTGCAGGTTTGACATCCATTTGCCAAATTTCATAAAATGCGCAATTGCTAACATGATTCGGACAGACTTTTAAGCATCGATACAAGTGAGAAAATCTCATTGTATTCAACATCTTGAACTTGTCGAAAACATTTTTGCGGCAATTCGAGCTTTGTAGATAGTAACACTACTATCAGCGTCCGTCTTCCTCTTGAAGATCCATTTATTCTTTATTGCACTGCCGATCATCGGGCAAGTCAACCAAAGTCCATACTTTGTTCTCATACATGGATCCCATCTCAGATTTCATGGCCTCAAGCCATTTTGCGGAATCTGGGCTCATCATCACTTCCTCATAGTTCGCAGGTTCGTCATGGCCTAGTAACATGACTTCCAGAATAGGATTACCGTACCACTCTGGTGCGGATCTTACTCTGGTTGACCTACGAGGTTCGGTAGTAACTTGATCTGAAGTTTCATGATCATCATCATTAACTTCCTCACTAATTCGTGTAGGCATCACTGGAACTGATTTCAGTGATGAGCTACTTTCCAATTCAAGAGAAGGTACAGTTACCTCATCAAGTTCTAGTTTCCTCCCACTCACTTCTTTCGAGAGAAACTCCTTCTCTAGAAAGGATCCATTCTCAGCAAAAAATATATTGCCTTCGGATCTGTGATAGAAGGTGTACCCAACAGTTTCTTTTGGGTATCCTATGAAGATTTACTTCTCCGATTTGGGTTCGAGCTTATCATGTTGAAACTTTTTCACATAAGCATCGCAGTCCCAAACTGTAAGAAACGACAGCTTAGGTTTCTCGCCAAACCACAGTTCATACGGTGTCATCTCCACGGATTTAGATGGTGCCCTATTTAACGTGAATGTAGCTGTCTCTAATGCATAACCCCAAAACGATAGTGGTAGATCGGTAAGAGACATCATAGATCGCACCATATCTAATAAAGTACAGTTACGACGTTCGGACACACCATTACATTGTGTTGTTCCAGGTGGCGTGAGTAGTGAAACTATTTCACATTGTTTTAACTGAAGGCCAAACTCGTTAACTCAAATATTTTACCTCTGCGATCGTATCATAGAAAATTTTATTTTCTTGTTACGATGATTCTCCACTTCACTCTGAAATTCTTTGAACTTTTCAAATGTTTCAAACTTGTGTTTCATCAAGTAGATATACCCATATCTGCTCAAATCATCTGTGAAGGTAAGAAAATAACGATACCCGCCGCGAGCCTCAACACTCATCGGACCGCATACATCAGTATGTATTATTTCCAATAAGTCAGTTGCTCGCTCCATTGTTCCGGAGAACGGAGTCTTAGTCATCTTGCCCATGAGGCATGGTTCGCAAGCATCAAGTGATTCATAATCACCTGATTCCAAAAGCCCATCAGCATGGAGTTTCTTCATGCGCTTTACACCAATATGATCTAAACGGCAGTGCACAAATAAGTTGCACTATCATTATTAACTTTGCATCTTTTGGCTTCAATATTATGAATATGTGTATCACTACGATCGAGATTCAATAAACCATTTATATTTAGTGTATGACCGTAGAAGGTTTTATTCATGTAAATAGAACAACAATTATTCTTTGACTTAAATGAATAACCGTATTGCAATAAACATGATCCAATCATATTCATGCTCAACGCAAACACCAAATAACATTTATTTTAGGTTCAACACTAATCCCGAAGGTAGAGGGAGTGTGTGATGGTGATCTTATCAACCTTGGAATCACTTCCAACACACATCATCACCTCGCCCTTAACTAGTCTCTATTTATTTTGCAAATCCTGTTTCGAGTTACTACTCTTAGCAACTGAACTAGTATCAAATACTGAGGGGTTGCTATAAACACTCGTAAAGTACACATTAATAACATGTATATCAAATATACATTTGTTCACTTTGCCATCCTTCTTATCTGCCAAATTCTTGGGGTAGTTCCGCTTCCAGTGACCAGTCCCTTTGCAGTAGAAGCACTTAGTCTCAGGCTTAGGTCCAGACTTGGGTTTCTTCACTTGAGCAGCAACTTGCTTGCCGTTCTTCTTGAAGTTCCCCTTCTTCCCTTTGCCCTTTTTTTTTGAAACTAGTGGTCTTGTCAACCATCAACACTTGATGTTTTTCTTGATTTCTACCTTCGCCGATTTTAGCATCGCGAAGAGCTTGGGAATTGTTTACGTCATCCCTTGCATATTATAGTTCATCACGAAGTTCTAGTTACTTGGTGATAGTGACTAAAGAACTTTGTCAATTACTATATTATCTGGAAGATTAACTCCCACTTGATTCAAGCAATTGTAGTACCCAGACAGTCTGAGCACATGCTCACTGGTTGAGCTATTCTCCTCCATCTTGTAGGCAAAGTACTGTCAGAGGTCTCATACCTCTCGACACGGGCATGAGTATGAAATACCAATTTCAATTCTTGGAACATCTTATATGCTCCATTGCGTTCAAAACATTTTTGAAGTCCCGGTTCTAAGCCGTAAAGCGTGGTGCACTAAAGTATCAAGTAGTCATCATATTGAGCTTGCCAAACGTTCATAACGTCTGCATCTGCTTCTGCAATTGGTCTATCACCTAGCGGTGCATCAAGGACATAATTCTTCTGTGCAGCAATGAGGATAATCCTCAGATCACGGATCCAATCCGCATCATTTCTACTAACATCTTTCAACTTAGTTTTCTCTAGGAACATATCAAAAATAAAACAGGGGAGCTAAACGCGAGCTATTGATCTACAACATAGATATGCTAATACTACCAGGACTAAGTTCATGATAAATTAAAGTTCAATTACTCATATTACTTAAGAACTCCCACTTAGATAGACATCCCTCTAATCATCTAAGTGATCTCGTGATCCATATCAACTAAACCATGTCCGATCATCACGTGAGATGGAGAAGTTTTCAATGGTGAACATCACTATGTTGACATATCTACTATATGATATACACACGACCTTTCGGTCTCCAGTGTTCCGAGGCCATATCTGCATATGCTAGGCTCGTCAAGTTTAACCTGAGTATTCTGCGTGTGCAAAACTGGCTTGCACCCGTTGTAGATGAACGTAGAGCTTATCACACCTGATCATCACGTGGTGTCTCGGCACGACAAACTTTGGCAACGGTGCATACTCAGGAAGAACACTTTTATCTTAAAATTTAGTGAGAGATCATCTTATAATGCTACCGTCAATCAAAGCAAAATAAGATGCATAAAGGATAAACATCACATGCAATCAATATAAGTGATATGATATGGCCATCATCATCTTGTGCTTGTGATCTCCATCTCCGAAGCACTGTTATGATCACCATCGTCACCGGCGCGACACCTTGATCTCCATCGTAGCATCGTTGTCGTCTCGCCAACTATTGCTTCTACGACTATCGCTACCGCTTAGTGATAAAGTAAAGCAATTACAGGGCGATTGCATTGCATACAATAAAGCGACAACCATATGGCTCCTGCCAGTTGCCGATAACTCCGTTACAAAACATGATCATCTCATACAATAAAATATAGCATCATGCCTTGACCACATCACATCACAGCATGCCCTGCAAAAACAACTTAGATGTCCTCTACTTTGTTGTTGCAAGTTTTATGTGGCTGCTACGGGCTGAGCAAGAACCGTTCTTACCTACGCATCAAAAACCACAACGATATTTCGTCAAGTTAGTGTTGTTTTAACCTTCACAAGGACCGGGCGTAGCCACACTCGGTTCAACTAAAGTCGGAGAAACAGACACCCGCCAGCCACCTGTGTGCAAAGCACGTCGGTAGAACAAGTCTCGCGTAAGCATACGCGTAATGTCGGTCCGGGCCGCTTCATCCAACAATACCGCCGAACCAAACTATGACATGCTGGTAAGCAGTATGACTTGTATCGCCCACAACTCACTTGTGTTCTACTCGTGCATATAACATCTATGCATAAACCTGGCTCGGATGCCACTATTGGGGAACGTAGTAATTTCAAAAATTTCCTACGCACACGCAAGATCATGGTGATGCATAGAAACGAGAGGGGAGAGTGTGTCCACGTACCCTCGTAGACCGAAAGCGGAAGCGTTATGACAACGCCGTTGATGTAGTCGTACGTCTTCACGATCCGACCGATCCAAGTACCGAACGCACGGCACCTCCGAGTTCAGCACACGTTCAGCTCGATGACGTCCCACGAACTCCGATCCAGCAGAGCTTTGCGGGAGAGTTCCGTCAGCACGACGGCGTGATGACGGTGTTGATGATGCTACCGACGCAGGGCTTCGCCTAAGCACCGCTACGATATTACCGAGGTGGAATATGGTGGAGGGGGCCACCGCACACGGCTAAGAGATCAATGATCAATTGTTGTGTCTATGGGGTGCCCCCTGGCCATGTATATAAAGGAATGGAGGAGGGGGAGGGCCGGCCTAGCTATGTGATACGTCCATTTTGCATCATGCTTTTATATCGATATTTATTGCATTATGGGCTGTTACTACACGTTATGTCACAATACTTATGCCTATTCTCTCTTATTTTAGAAGGTTTATATAAGGAGGGAGAATGCCGGCAGCTGGAATTCTGGGCTGGAAAAGGAGCAAATATTAGAGACCTATTCTACACAACTCCAAAAGTCCTGAAACTCCACGAAAGTTATTTTTGTAAATAATAAAAAATATTGAGCGGAAGAAGTATGCCAGAGGGGGACCCACCTGGCCACGAGGGTGGGGGCGCACCCTACCCCCCAGGGCACGCCCCCTGCCTCGTGGGCCCCCTGTTGGCTCTTCGGTGGCCATCTTATGCTATATGAAGTCTTTCGTCAAGGAAAAAATCATAAGCAACCTTTCGGGACGAGACTCCACCGCCACGAGGCGGAACCAATCTAGGGCTCCGGCAGAGCTGTTCTGCCGGGGACACTTCCCTCCGGGAGGGGGAAATCATCGCCATCGTCATCACCAACGCTCCTCTCATCGGGAGAGGGCAATCTCCATCAACATCTTCACCAGCACCATCTCCTCTCAAAACCCTAGTTCATCTCTTGTATCCAATTCTTGTCTCCAAGTCCGGGATTGGTACTAGTAGGTTGCTAGTAGTGTTGATTACTCCTTGTAGTTGATGCTAGTTGGTTTATTTGGTGGAAGATCATATGTTCAGATCCTTTATGCATATTAATACCCTCTGATTATGAACATGAATATGCTTTGTGAGTAGTTACGTTTGTTCCCGAGGACATGGGAGAAGTCTTGCTATTAGTAGTCATGTGAATTTGGTATTCGTTCGATATTTTGATGAGATGTATGTTGTCTAGCCTCTAGTGGTGTTATGTGAACGTCGACTACATAACACTTCACCATTATTTGGGCCTAGAGGAAGGCATTGGGAAGTAATAAGTAGATGATGGGTTGCTAGAGTGACAGAAGTTTAAACCCTAGTTTATGCGTTGCTTCGTATGTTTCATGCTATGGTTAGGTTTACCTTAATACTTTTGTTGTAGTTGCGGATGCTTGCAATAGAGGTTAATCATAAGTGGGATGCTTGTTCAAGTAAGAACAGCATCCAAGCACCGGTCCACCCACATATCAAATTATCAAAGTACCGAACGCGAATCATATGAACGTGATGAAAACTAGCTTGACGATAATTCCCATGTGTCCTCGGGAGCGCTTTTCTCCATATAAGAGTTTGTCCAGGCTTGTCCTTTGCTATAAAAAGGATTGGGCCACCTTGCTGCACTTTATTTACTTTTGTTACTTGTTGCTCGTTACAAATTATCCTATCACAAAACTATCTGTTACCACTTATATCAGTACTTGCAGAGAATACCTAGCTGAAAACCGCTTATCATTTCCTTCTGCTCCTCGTTGGATTCGACACTCTTACTTATCGAAAGGACTACGATAGATCCCCTATACTTGTGGGTCATCAAGACTCTTTTTTGGCGCCGTTGCCGGTGAGTGAAGCGCCTTTGGTAGGTGGAATTTGGTAAGGAAAAATTTATATAGTGTGCTGAAATTTACTGTCACTTGTTACTATGGAAAGTAATCCTCTGAGGGGCTTGTTCGGGGTATCTTCACCCCGACCAGTAGAGCAAAGAGTTGCTCCTCAACCTACTGAACCTACTGAAAATGAAAATGTTCCCTTTGAAGTTCCTTCGGGTATGTTAGAAAAACTGCTGGCTAATCCTTTTGTAGGAGATGGAACAAAGCATCCTGATGAGCACCTAATATATGTGGATGAAGTTTGTGGATTATTTAAGCTTGCAGGTATACCCGATGATGTCGTTAAGAAGAAGGTCTTCCCTTTATCTTTGAAGGGAGATGCATCGACATGGTATATGCTATGTGATGATACGGGATCATGGAACTATAAACGATTGAAATTGGAATTTCATCAGAAATTTTATCCTATGCATCTTATTCATCGTGATCGCAATTATATATATATATTTTGGCCTCGCGAAGGAGAAAGCATCGCTCAAGCTTGGGGGAGGCTTAAATCAATGTTATATTCATGCCCCAATCATGAGCTCTCAAGAGAAATAATTCTCCAAAGTTTTTATGCTCGGATTTCTCGTAATAATCAATCCATGCTCGATACTTCTTGTGCTGGCTCTTTTATGATGAAGACTATTGAATTCAAATGGAATTTATTGGATAGAATTAAACGCAACTCTGAAGATTGGGATCTCGACGAAGGTAAGGAGTCAGGTATGACACCTAAGTTTGATTGTGTTAAATCTTTTATGGATACCGATGTTTTCCGTAAATTTAGCACTAAATATGGACTTGACTCTGAGATAGTAGCTTCTTTCTGTGAATCTTTTGCTACTTATGTTGATCTCCCCAAGGAGAAGTGGTTTAGATATCATCCTCCCATAGAAGTAAAAGTAGCTGCACCTACTAAAGTTGAAGAAAAGACTATCACTTATAATGTTCCTGTTGTTCCTACTTCTTATGTTGAGAAACCACCTTTCCCCGTTAGGAGAAAGGATCATGCTAAAGCTTCAACTGTGGTTCGTAAAAGCAATATTAGAACTTATACACCTTCTGAGCAAGTTAAAGTTGAACCTAATTTGCTATTGTTAAAGATCTCTTGGCTGATAATATTGATGGGCACGTTATTTATTTCTGCGGTGAAACTGCTAGAATTGCCAAACCTTGTGCTAAAGATAAACATAGACCTGTGGTAGGCATGCCTGTTATTTCTGTTAAAATAGGAGATCATTGTTATCATGGCTTATGTGATATGGGTGCTAGTGTTAGTGCAATACCTTATGACTTATACAAAGAAATTATGCATGATATTGCACCTGCTGAGATAGAAGATATTGATGTCACAATTAAACTTGCCAATAGAGATACTATTTCACCAATGGGAATTGTAAGAGATGTTGAAGTCTTGTGTGGGAAAACTAAATACCCTGCTGATTTTCTTGTTCTTGGTTCCCCACAAGATAGCTTTTGTCCCATTATATTTGGTAGACCCTTCTTGAACACTGTCAATGCTAGGATAGACTGCGAAATATGAGTTTAGTGTTCAAGAAGGGTCTACCAAATATAAGGGTCTCATGAGTTGGCTTGGGTGATATGTCTCATGAGTTTAATTTCTCTAAATTTAGTAGACAACACCGTGAAGAAGAATTGCCTAGTAAGGATGAAACTATTGGTCTTGCTTCTATTGCCGTACCTCCTAGTGATCCTTTAGAACAATGTTTGCTAGATCATGAAAATGATATGTTTATGAATGAAAGAAGGGAAATAGATGAAGTATTCTTTAAACAGGAACCCATCCTAAAACACGATTTGCCTGTTGAAATCTTAGGGGATCCTCCTCCACCCAAGGGTGATCACGTGTTTGAGCTTAAACCGTTGCCTGATACTCTTAAATATGCTTATCTTGATGAGAAAAAGATATATCCTGTTATTATTAGTGCTAACCTTTCAGAGCATGAAGAAGAGAGATTATTGAAAACTCTGAAGAGTCACCGTGCTGCTATTGGATATACTCTTGATGATCTTAAGGGCATTAGTCCCACTCTATGTCAACATAAAATAAATTTGGAAGAAGATGCTAAACCAGTTCGTGATCATCAACGACGGCTGAATCCTAAGATGAAAGAAGTGGTAAGAAAGGAAATACTAAAGCTCCTTGAGGCAGGTATAATTTATCCCGTTGCTGATAGTCAGTGGGTAAGTCCTGTCCATTGTGTCCCTAAGCAAGGAGGTATTACCGTCGTTCATAATGATAAAGATGAATTGATCCCGCAAAGAATTATTACAGGTTATAGGATGGTAATTGATTTCCGCAAATTAAATAAAGCTACTAATAAAGATCATTACCCCTTACCTTTTATCGAGCAAATGGTAGAAAGATTATGCAAACATACACACTTTTGCTTTCTAGACGGCTATTCTGGTTTCTGTCAAATACCTGTGTCAGCCAATGATCAATCAAAAACTACTTTTACTTGCCCTTTTGGTACTTTTGCTTATAGACGTATGCCTTTTGGTTTATGTAATGCACCTGCTACCTTTCAAAGATGCATGATGGCTATATTCTCTGACTTTTGTGAAAAGATTTCTGAGGTTTTCATGGACAACTTTTCCGTCTATGGATCCTCTTTTGATGATTGCTTGAGCAACCTTGATCGAGTCTTGCAGAGATGTGAAGAAACTAACCTTGTCTTGAATTGGGAAAAGTGCCACTTTATGGTTAATGAAGGCATTGTCTTGGGGCATAAAGTTTCTAAAAGAGGTATTGAAGTTGATAAACCAAGGTTGATGCTATTGAAAAGATGCCATGTCCCAAGGACATCAAAGGTATAAGAAGTTTCCTTGGTCATGCCGGTTTTTATAGGAGGTTCATTAAGGACTTCTCAAAAATTTCTCGGCCTCTGACTAATTTATTACAAAAACATATACCATTTGTCTTTGATGATGATTGTGTAGAAGCATTTGAAATACTTAAGAAAGCATTGATCTCTGCACCTATTGTTCAGCCACCTGATTGGAATTTACCTTTTGAAATTATGTGTGATGCTAGTGATTATGCTGTAGGTGCTGTTCTAGGGCAAATAGTTGATAAGAAATTAAATGTTATTCAATATGCTAGTAAAACTCTAGACAATGCTCAGAGAAATTATGCTACTACTGAAAAAGAATTCTTAGCAGTTGTGTTTGCTTGTGATAAGTTCAGACCTTATATTGTTGATTCTAAAGTAACTATTCACACGGATCATGCTACTATTAAATATCTTATGGAAAAGAAAGATGCTAAACCTAGACTCATTAGATGGGTTCTCCTGCTACAAGAATTTGATTTGCATATTGTTGATAGAAAGGGAGCTGAGAATCCCGTTGCAGACAACTTGTCTAGGTTAGAAAATGTTCTTGATGACCCACTACCTATTGATGATAGCTTTCCTGATGAGCAATTAAATGTCATGAATGCCTCTCGTAGTACTTCGTGGTATGCTGATTATGCTAATTATATTGTTGCTAAATTTATACCACCTAGTTTCACATACCAGCAAAAGAAAAAGTTTTTCTATGGTTTGAGACATTACTTTTGGGATGACCCACATCTTTATAAAGAAGGAGTAGATGGTGTTATTAGACGTTGTGTACCTGAGCATGAACAAGAACAGATCCTACGCAAGTGTCACTCTGAAGCATATGGAGGACACCACGCTGGAGATAGAACTGCACATAAGGTATTGCAATCCAGTTTTTATTGGCCTACTCTCTTCAAGGATGCCCGTAAGTTTGTCTTATCTTGTGATGAATGTCAAAGAATTGGTAATATTAGTAGACGTCAAGAAATGGCTATGAATTATTCAGTCGTTATTGAACCATTTGATGTTTGGGGCTTTTATTATATGGGACCTTTTCCTGCCTCTAATGGTTATACACATATTTTAGTTGATGTTGATTACGTTACTAAGTGGGTAGAAGCTATTCCAACTAGTAGTGCTGATCATAACACTTCTATTAAGATGCTTAAAGAAGTTATTTTTCTGAGGTTTGGAGTCCCTAGATATTTAATGACTGATGGTGGTTCACATTTTATTCATGGCGCTTTCCGTAAAATGCTTGCTAAGTATGATGTTAATCATAGAATTGCATCTCCTTATCACCCACAGTCTAGTGGTCAAGTAGAATTGAGTAATAGAGAGCTCAAATTAATTTTGCAAAAGACTGTCAATAGGTCTAGAAAGAATTGGTCCAAGAAACTTGATGATGCATTATGGGCCTATAGAACTGCATATAAAAATCCTATGGGTATGTCTCCGTATAAAATGGTTTATGGAAAAGCATGTCACTTACCTCTCGAACTAGAACACAAGGCTTATTGGGCTATTAAAGAGCTCAATTATGATTTCAAACTTGCCGGTGAGAAGAGGTTATTTGATATTAGCTCACTTGATGAATGGAGAACCCAAGCTTATGAAAATGCCAAATTGTTTAAAGAAAAGGTTAAAAGATGGCATGATAAAAGGATAAAGAAGCGTGAGTTTAATGTAGGTGATTATGTATTGCTATACAACTCTCGTTTAAGATTTTTTGCAGGAAAACTTCTCTCTAAATGGGAAGGCCCTTACGTTATCGAGGAGGTCTATCGTTCCGGTGCCATAAAAATCAACAACTTCGAAGGCACAAATCCGAAGGTGGTGAACGGTCAAAGAATCAAACATTATATCTCAGGTAATCCCATAAATGTTGAAACCAATGTTATTGAAACCGTAACCCCGGAGGAATACATAAGGGACACTTTCCAGAACGTTTCAGACTCTGAAAAGGAATATGTATGTGGTACGGTAAGTAAACCGACTCCAAAATAGTTTTTAAGGCAATATTTCTCCGTTTTGGAATATTTAGAAAAATAGAAAAATAAGAAGCGGTCCGGGAAGGACACGAGGCCTCCACGAGGGTGGAGGGCGCGCCCTACCCCCAGGGCGCACCCCCTACCTCGTGGGCACCTCGTGCGCTCTCCGGACTTCGTTTTCTTGCACAATACGTATTTTGGTCGGTAAAAATTCATTATATAATCTCCTGAAAGTTTTGACCCCTGTATCACACAAATATCCTCTGTTCTTGTTTCGAGTGTTGCTGCTGCAGATTAGGGTAAGATTTCTTCTCAAGAGTCAGTCGGGGAGAGCCGGGTGTCTCATCCGGCATCGAGATCAAGGACAAACAGCGATGCTGACCACTTTGGGCCAGCAACGGAGGAAGAGATGGAGGATGACTTAATGAGGATAGATGCCATGGCGGAGGATCAAGAAGTCACTTCTCACTTCCGAGCTGGATTCACGATGGGAGAACTATAGAGCTCAGCTATTCCAAACTCGGTTATCCCTTCCAATGTTAGATTTCTTTCTTATGAAAATATGAAGAGGAGTGTCACTTGTTCTCCCGCTGCTATGCAACACCCTTGGGTGCAAGGAGCCTTAGCCGTTACAAGAAAGCTTCGTAAAGAAATAATGGACCTCAAGCAGCAAGTCAATAAGCTCGAGGAGGAGAATCGTATCCTGAGGGGCATCATCGCCAAGAATATTACACCATCACCAAAGAAGGAGACATAATCACATGGGTATGGGCACTCCCCTTGGCAACTGCCAAGCTTGGGGGAGATGCCCCGGTATCGTATCACCATCACACTCCTATCTTTACCGTTTTCCTTAGTTCGATCCTATTAGTAGTATCTTGATCTATTAGAATGAAGTTTATGGTATGATCTAGTTTTGAGTTTTTGCTTTATGATCCCTCTATGTAATCGAGTCCGTGAGCTATATAATAAAGATTAGTGTTGAGTCAAGGGCTTGATTATTTTGCCATGATCTTGAGTGAATAAAAGAAAAGAGAAAAAGAATAAAAAGAAACAAAGAAATCATATTGATCTTATTGAGAGTAATGACTTCACATAGAAAGAGTATGATGATTAAAAATTGTTGAGAGTTTGCAAACATAGCTTTGGTCATCGTTGCAATTAATAGGAAGTAATAAAGAAAGAGAGGTTTCACATATAAATATACTATCTTGGACATCTTTTATGATTGGGAGCACTCATTAAAATATGACATGCTAAAGAGTTGATGTTGGACAAGGAAGACAACGTAATGGGTTATGTTTTCTTATATCTGAGATAAAGTATATTGTCATGGATCATCCAACATGTTGAGCTTGCCTTTCCCCCTCATGCTAGCCAAATTCTTTGCACCAAGTAGAGATACTACTTGTGCTTCCAAAAACCCTTAAACCAGTTTTGCCATGAGAGCCCACCATATCTACCTATGGATTGAGTAAGATCCTTCAAGTAAGTTGTCATTGGTGCAAGCAATAAAAATTGGTCCCTAAATATGTATGATTGATTGGTGTGGAGGAAATAAGCTTTATACGATCTTGTGATGTGGAAGAAATAAAAGCGACGGACTGCATAATAAAGGTTCATATCACAAGTGGCAATATAAAGTGACGTTCTTTCGCATTAAGATTTTGTGCATCCAACCCTGAAAGCGCATGGCAACCTCCGCTTCCCTCTGCGAAGGGCCTATCTTTTATTATTATCTTATATCTTATGCAAGAGTCATGGTGATCTTCACCTTTCCTTTTTATATTTTATCCTTTGGCAAGCACAGGGTGTAGGAAAGATCCTGATAGATATATCTAATTGGATGTAAGTCAGCATGAGTTATTATTGTTGACATTACCCTTGAGGTAAAAGGTTGGGAGGCGAAACTATAAGCCCCTATCTTTCTCTGTGTCCGATTAAAACTCCATAACCACAAGTATTGCATGAGTGTTAGCAATTATGAAAGACTAAATGATAGTTGAGTATGTGGACTTGCTAGAAAGCTCTGACATAGACTCTTTCTGATGTTATGATAAATTGCAATTGCTTCAATGACTGAGATTATAGTTTGTTAGTTCTCAATAAAGTTTCTGATTCATACTTTGCATTGTGAATATATTATTACTTGAGCATAAGAAATCATATGACAATATCTATATATGTTGCTGTTATGAGAATAATAATGATGCCCTCATGTCCGTATTTTATTTTTATCGACACCTCTACCTCTAAACATGTGGACATATTTATCGTTATCGGCTTCCGCTTGAGGACAAGCGAGGTCTAAGCTTGGGGGAGTTGATACGTCCATTTTGCATCATGCTTTTATATCGATATTTATTGCATTATGGGCTGTTACTACACGTTATGTCACAATACTTATGCCTATTCTCCCTTATTTTACAAGGTTTATATAAGGAGGGAGAATGCCGGCAGCTGGAATTCTGGGCTGGAAAAGGAGCAAATATTAGAGACCTATTCTGCACAACTCCAAAAGTCCTGAAACTCCACGGAAGTTATTTTTGGAAATAATAAAAAATATTGAGCGGAAGAAGTATGCTAGAGGGGGACCCACCTGGCCACGAGGGTGGGGGCGCGCCCTGTTGGAAATATGCCCTAGAGGCAATAATAAATGGTTATTATTATATTTCTGTGTTCATGATAATAGTCTTTTATTCATGCTATAATTGTATTGTCTGGAAATCGTAATACATGTGTGAATACATAGACCACAACCTGTCCCTAGTAAGCCTCTAGTTGACTAGCTCGTTGATCAACAGATAGTCATGGTTTCCTGACTATGGACATAGGATGTCACTGATAACGGGATCACATCATTAGGAGAATGATGTGATGGACAAGACCCAACCTAAGCATAGCATAAAAGATCGTGTAGTTTCGTTTGCTAGAGCTTTTCCAATGTCAAGTATCTTTTCCTTAGACCATGAGATCGTGCAACTCCCGGATACCGTAGGAGTGCTTTGGGTGTGCCAAACGTCACAACGTAACTGGGTGACTATAAAGGTGCATTACGGGTATCTCCGAAAGTGTCTGTTGGGTTGGCACGGATCGAGACTGGGATTTGTCACTCCGTGTAAACGGAGAGGTATCTCTGGGCCCACTCGGTAATGCATCATCATAATGAGCTCAATGTGACCAAGGCGTTGGTCACGGGATCATGCATTGCGGTACGAGTAAAGAGACTTGCCGGTAACGAGATTGAACAAGGTATTGGGATACCGACGATCGAATCTCGGGCAAGTAACATACCGATTGACAAAGGGAATTGCATACGGATTGATTGAATCCTCGACACCGTGGTTCACCCGATGATATCATCGTGGAACATGTGGGAGCCAACATGGGTATCCAGATCCCGCTGTTGGTTATTGACCGGAGAGGCGTCTCGGTCATGTCTGCATGTCTCCCGAACCCGTAGGGTCTACACACTTAAGGTCCGGTGACGCTAGGGTTGTAGAGATATATGTATGCGGAAACCCGAAAGTTGTTCGGAGTCCCGGATGAGATCCCGGACGTCACGAGAGGTTCCGGAATGGTCCGGAGGTGAAGAATTATATATAGGAAGTCCAGTTTTGGCCACCGGGAAAGTTTCGGGGGTTATCGGTATTGTACCGGGACCACCGGAAGGGTCCCGGGGGTCCACCGGGTGGGGCCACCTGTCCCGGAGGGCCCCGTGGGCTGAAAGTGGAGGGGAACCAGCCCCTAATGGGCTGGGGCGCCACTTTGGGCCTCCCCCCCATGCGCCTAGGGTTGGGAACCCTAGGGGGGGAGTTCCCCCTTGCCTTGGGGGGCAAGGCAACCCCTTTCCCCCTTGGCCGCCGCCCCCCCCCTTGGAGATCCCATCTCCAAGGGCTGCGCACCCCCCTTGGGGGCCTATATAAGGGGGGGGAGGGAGGGCAGCACACTACAGCCTTTGGCGCCTCCCTCCTCCCCTGCAACACCTCTCTCTCTCGCGCAGAAGCTCGGCGAAGCCCTGCCGGAGAGCCGCTACATCCACCACCACGCCGTCGTGCTGTTGGATCTCCATCAACCTCTCCTCCCCCCTTGCTGGATCAAGAAAGGAGGAGACGTCGCTGCACCGTACGTGTGTTGAACGCGGAGGTGCCGTACGTTCGGCACTCGGTCATCGGTGATTTGGATCACGGCGAGTACGACTCCGTCATCCACGTTCATTGGAACGCTTCCGCTCGCGATCTACAACGGTATGTAGATGCACTCCCTTCCCTCGTTGCTAGTAGACTCCATAGATGCATCTTGGTGAGCGTAGGAAAATTTTAAAATTATGCTACGATTCCCAACAGTGGCATCATGAGCCAGGCCTATGCGTAGTTACTATGCACGAGTAGAACACAAAGAAGTTGTGGGCGTTGATGTTGCCAATTCTTCTTGCCGCTACTAGTCGTTTCTTGTTTCGGCGGCATTGTAGGATGAAGCGGCCCGGACCGACCTTACACGTACGCTTACGTGAGACAGGTTCCACCGACTGACATGCACTAGTTGCATAAGGTGGCTAGCGGGTGTCTGTCTCTCCTACTTTAGTCGGAACGGATTCGATGAAAAGGGTCCTTATGAAGGGTAAATAGAAATTGGCAAATCACGTTGTGGTCATACGTAGGTAAGAAATCGTTCTTGCTAGAAACCTACAAACCACGTAAAAACTTGCAACAACAATTAGAGGACGTCTAACTTGTTTTTGCAGCAAGTGATATATGTGATATGATATGGCCAGAAGATGTGATGAATGATATATGTGATGTATGAGATTGATCATATTCTTGTAATAGGAATCACGACTTGCATGTCGATGAGTATGACAACCGGCAGGAGCCATAGGAGTTGTCTTTATTATTTTGCATGACCTGCGTGTCATTGAATAACGCCATGTAATTTACTTTACTTTGTTGCTAAACGGTTAGCCATAGAAGTAGAAGTAATCGTTGGCGTGACAACTTCATGAAGACACAATGATGGAGATCATGATGATGGAGATCATGGTGTCATGCCGGTGACGAAGATGATCATGGTGCCCCGAAGATGGAGATCAAAGGAGCATGATGATATTGGCCATATCATGTCACTATTTGATTGCATGTGATGTTTATCATGTTTTTGCATCTTATTTGCTTAGAACGACGGTAGCAAGTAGGATGATCCCTTATAATAATTTCAAGAAAGTGTTCACCCTAACTGTGCACCGTTGCGAAGGTTCGTCGTTTCGAAGCACCACGTGATGATCGGGTGTGATAGATTCTTACGTTCGCATACAACGGGTGTTGACGAGCCTAGCATGTACAGACATGGCCTCGGAACACACGCAATACACTTAGGTTGACTTGACGAGCCTAGCATGTACAGACATGGCCTCGGAACACGGAGGACCGAAAGGTCGAGCATGAGTCGTATAGAAGATACGATCAACATGGAGATGTTCACCGATCTTGACTAGTCCGTCTCACGTGATGATCGGACACGGCCTAGTTGAGCTCGGATCATGTTTCACTTAGATGACTAGAGGGATGTCTGTCTGAGTGGGAGTTCATTAAATAATTTGATTATATGAACTTAATTATCATGAACTTAGTCTAAAATCTTTACATTATGTATTGTAGATCAAATGGCCCACGTTGTCCTCAATTTCAACGCGTTCCTAGAGAAAACCAAGCTGAAAGATGATGGCAGCAACTATACGGACTGGGTCCGGAACCTGAGGCTCATCCTCATAGTTGCCAAGAAAGATTATGTCTTAGAAGCACCGCTAGGTGAAGCACCAATCCCTGAGAACCAAGACGTTATGAACGCTTGGCAGCAGCGTGCTGATGATTACTCCCTCGTTCAGTGCGGCATGCTTTACAGCTTAGAACCGGGTCTCCAAAAGCGTTTTGAGAAACATGGAGCATACGAGATGTTCGAGGAGCTGAAACTGGTTTTTCAAGCTCATGCCCGGGTCGAGAGATATGATGTCTCCGACAAGTTCTTCAGCTGTAAAATGGAGGAGAACAGTTCTGTTAGTGAGCACATACTCAGAATGTCTGGGTTGCACAACCGCTTGTCTCAGCTGGGAGTTAATCTCCCGGATGACGCGGTCATTGACAGAATCCTCCAGTCGCTTCCACCAAGCTACAAGAGCTTTGTGATGAACTACAATATGCAGGGGATGGAAAAGACCATTCCCGAGGTATATTCAATGCTAAAATCAGCGGAAGGGGAGATCAGAAAAGAACATCAAGTGTTGATGGTGAATAAAACCACTAAGTTCAAGAAGGGCAAGGGTAAGAAGAACTTCAAGAAGGACGGCAAGGGAGTTGCCGCGCCCGGTAAGCCAGTTACCGGGAAGAAGTCAAAGAATGGACCCAAGCCCGAGACTGAGTGCTTTTATTGCAAGGGAAGTGGTCACTGGAAGCGGAACTGCCCCAAATATTTAGCGGACAAGAAGAAGGCCGGCAACACCCAAGGTATATGTGATATACAAGTAATTGATGTGTACCTTACCAGTACTCGTAGTAGCTCCTGGGTATTTGATACCGGTGCGGTTGCTCATATTTGTAACTCAAATCAGGAACTACGGAATAAACGGAGACTGGCAAAAGACGAGGTGACGATGCGCGTCGGGAATGGTTCCAAGGTCGATGTGATCGCCGTCGGCACGCTACCTCTGCATCTACCCACGGGATTAGTTATAAACCTCAATAATTGTTATTTAGTGCCAGCTTTGAGCATGAACATTGTATCTGGATCTCGTTTAATTCGAGATGGCTACTCATTTAAATCTGAGAATAATGGTTGTTCTATTTATTTGAGAGATATGTTTTATGGTCATGCCCCGCTGGTCAATGGTTTATTCTTGATGAATCTCGAACGTGATGCTACACATGTTCATAGTGTGAATACCAAAAGATGTAAAGTTGATAACGATAGTCCCACATACTTGTGGCACTGCCGCCTTGGTCACATTGGTGTCAAGCGCATGAAGAAGCTCCATGCAGATGGACTTTTGGAGTCTCTTGATTACGAATCATTTGACACGTGCGAACCATGCCTCATGGGTAAGATGACCAAGACTCCGTTCTCCGGAACAATGGAGCGAGCAACCAACTTATTGGAAATCATACATACCGATGTGTGCGGTCCAATGAGTGTTGAGGCTCGCGGAGGATATCGTTATGTTCTCACTCTCACTGATGATTTAAGTAGATATGGGTATGTCTACCTAATGAAACACAAGTCTGAAACCTTTGAAAAGTTCAAGGAATTTCAGAGTGAAGTCGAGAATCAACGTGACAGGAAAATAAAATTCTTACGATCAGATCGTGGTGGAGAATATTTAAGTCACGAATTTGGTACACACTTAAGGAAATGTGGAATAGTTTCACAACTCACGCCGCCTGGAACACCTCAGAGAAATGGTGTGTCCGAACGTCGTAATCGCACTCTATTGGATATGGTGCGATCTATGATGTCTCTTACCGATTTACCGCTCTCATTTTGGGGTTATGCTTTAGAGACTGCCGCATTCACTTTAAATAGGGCACCGTCTAAATCCGTTGAGACGACACCGTATGAATTATGGTTTGGGAAGAAACCTAAGCTGTCGTTTCTAAAAGTTTGGGGATGCGATGCTTATGTCAAGAAACTTCAACCTGAAAAGCTCGAACCCAAATCGGAAAAATGCGTCTTCATAGGATACCCTAAGGAAACTATTGGGTATACCTTCTACCTCAGATCCGAAGGCAAGATCTTCGTTGCCAAGAACGGGTCCTTTCTAGAGAAGGAGTTTCTCTCGAAAGAATTGAGTGGGAGGAAAGTGGAACTTGATGAGGTGATAGTCACCCCTTCCGAACCGGAAAGTAGCGCAGCGCGGGAAAATGTTCCTGTGGTGCCTACACCGACTGGGGAGGAAGTTAATGATGATGATCATGAAGCTTCAGATCAAGTTACTGAACTTCGTAGGTCCACAAGGACACGTTCCGCACCAGAGTGGTACGGCAACCCTGTCCTGGAAATCATGTTGTTAGACAACGGTGAACCTTCGAACTATGAAGAAGCGATGGCGGGCCCGGATTCCGACAAATGGCTAGAAGCCATGAAATCCGAGATAGAATCCATGTATGAAAACAAAGTATGGACTTTGACTGACTTGCCCGATGAGCGGCGAGCCATAGAAAACAAATGGATCTTTAAGAAGAAGACGGACGCAGATGGTAATGTGACCATCTACAAAGCTCGACTTGTCGCTAAGGGTTATCGACAAGTTCAAGGGGTTGACTACGATGAGACTTTCTCACCCGTAGCGAAGCTGAAGTCCGTCCGAATCATGTTAGCAATTGCCGCATACTATGATTATGAGATATGGCAGATGGACGTCAAAACGGCATTCCTTAACGGCTTCCTTAAGGAAGAGTTGTATATGATGCAGCCGGAAGGTTTTGTCGATCCTAAGAATGCTAACAAAGTATGCAAGCTCCAGCGCTCAATCTATGGGCTGGTGCAAGCATCTCGGAGTTGGAACATTCGCTTTGATGAGATGATCAAAGCGTTTGGGTTTACACAGACTTATGGAGAAGCCTGTGTTTACAAGAAAGTGAGTGGGAGCTCTGTAGCATTTCTCATATTATATGTGGATGACATATTATTGATGGGAAATGATATAGAATTCTTGGAAAGTATAAAGGCCTATTTGAATAAGTGTTTTTCAATGAAGGACCTTGGAGAAGCTGCTTACATATTAGGCATCAAGATCTATAGAGATAGATCAAGACGCCTCATTGGTCTTTCACAGAGTACATACCTTGACAAGATATTGAAGAAGTTCAGTATGGATCAGTCCAAGAAGGGGTTCTTGCCTGTATTGCAAGGTGTGCAATTGAGCACGGCTCAATGCCCGACCACGGCAGAAGATATAGAAGAGATGAGTGTCATCCCCTATGCCTCGGCCATAGGGTCTATTATGTATGCCATGCTGTGTACCAGACCTGATGTAAACCTTGCCGTAAGTTTGGTAGGAAGGTACCAAAGTAATCCCGGCAAGGAACACTGGACAGCGGTCAAGAATATCCTGAAGTACCTGAAGAGGACTAAGGATATGTTTCTCGTTTATGGAGGTGACGAAGAGCTCGTCGTAAAGGGTTACGTCGACGCTAGCTTCGACACAGATCCGGATGACTCGAAGTCACAGACCGGATACGTGTATATTTTGAATAGAGGAGCAGTAAGCTGGTGCAGTTGCAAGCAAAGCGTCGTGGCGGGATCTACATGTGAAGCGGAATACATGGCAGCCTCGGAGGCAGCACAGGAAGCAGTCTGGATGAAGGAGTTCATTACCGACCTAGGGGTGATTCCCAATGCGTCGGGCCCAATGACTCTCTTCTGTGACAACACTGGAGCTATTGCCCTTGCGAAGGAGCCCAGGTTTCACAGGAAGACCAGGCATATCAAGCGTCGCTTCAACTCCATTCGTGAAAGTGTTCAAAATGGAGACATAGATATTTGTAAAGTACACACGGACCTGAATGTAGCAGATCCGTTGACTAAACCTCTCCCTAGGGCAAAACATGATCAACACCAGGACGCAATGGGTGTTCGATTCATCACAATGTAACTAGATTATTGACTCTAGTGCAAGTGGGAGACTGTTGGAAATATGCCCTAGAGGCAATAATAAATGGTTATTATTATATTTCTGTGTTCATGATAATAGTCTTTTATTCATGCTATAATTGTATTGTCTGGAAATCGTAATACATGTGTGAATACATAGACCACAACCTGTCCCTAGTAAGCCTCTAGTTGACTAGCTCGTTGATCAACAGATAGTCATGGTTTCCTGACTATGGACATAGGATGTCACTGATAACGGGATCACATCATTAGGAGAATGATGTGATGGACAAGACCCAACCTAAGCATAGCATAAAAGATCGTGTAGTTTCGTTTGCTAGAGCTTTTCCAATGTCAAGTATCTTTTCCTTAGACCATGAGATCGTGCAACTCCCGGATACCGTAGGAGTGCTTTGGGTGTGCCAAACGTCACAACGTAACTGGGTGACTATAAAGGTGCATTACGGGTATCTCCGAAAGTGTCTGTTGGGTTGGCACGGATCGAGACTGGGATTTGTCACTCCGTGTAAACGGAGAGGTATCTCTGGGCCCACTCGGTAATGCATCATCATAATGAGCTCAATGTGACCAAGGCGTTGGTCACGGGATCATGCATTGCGGTACGAGTAAAGAGACTTGCCGGTAACGAGATTGAACAAGGTATTGGGATACCGACGATCGAATCTCGGGCAAGTAACATACCGATTGACAAAGGGAATTGCATACGGATTGATTGAATCCTCGACACCGTGGTTCACCCGATGATATCATCGTGGAACATGTGGGAGCCAACATGGGTATCCAGATCCCGCTGTTGGTTATTGACCGGAGAGGCGTCTCGGTCATGTCTGCATGTCTCCCGAACCCGTAGGGTCTACACACTTAAGGTCCGGTGACGCTAGGGTTGTAGAGATATATGTATGCGGAAACCCGAAAGTTGTTCGGAGTCCCGGATGAGATCCCGGACGTCACGAGAGGTTCCGGAATGGTCCGGAGGTGAAGAATTATATATAGGAAGTCCAGTTTTGGCCACCGGGAAAGTTTCGGGGGTTATCGGTATTGTACCGGGACCACCGGAAGGGTCCCGGGGGTCCACCGGGTGGGGCCACCTGTCCCGGAGGGCCCCGTGGGCTGAAAGTGGAGGGGAACCAGCCCCTAATGGGCTGGGGCGCCACTTTGGGCCTCCCCCCCATGCGCCTAGGGTTGGGAACCCTAGGGGGGAGTTCCCCCTTGCCTTGGGGGGCAAGGCAACCCCTTCCCCCCCTGGCCGCCGCCCCCCCCTTGGAGATCCCATCTCCAAGGGCTGCGCACCCCCCTTGGGGGCCTATATAAAGGGGGGGAGGGAGGGCAGCACACTACAGCCTTTGGCGCCTCCCTCCTCCCCTGCAACACCTCTCTCTCTCGCGCAGAAGCTCGGCGAAGCCCTGCCGGAGAGCCGCTACATCCACCACCACGTCGTCGTGCTGTTGGATCTCCATCAACCTCCCCTTCCCCCTTGCTGGATCAAGAAAGGAGGAGACGTCGCTGCACCGTACGTGTGTTGAACGCGGAGGTGCCGTACGTTCGGCACTCGGTCATCGGTGATTTGGATCACGGCGAGTACGACTCCGTCATCCACGTTCATTGGAACGCTTCCGCTCGCGATCTACAACGGTATGTAGATGCACTCCCTTCCCTCGTTGCTAGTAGACTCCATAGATGCATCTTGGTGAGCGTAGGAAAATTTTAAAATTATGCTATGATTCCCAACACGCCCTACCCCCCAGGGCGCGCCCCCTGCCTCGTGGGCCCCCTGTTGGCTCTCCGGTGGCTATCTTCTGCTATATGAAGTCTTTCGTCAAGGAGAAAAGCATAAGCAACCTTTCGGGACGAGACTCCACCGCCACGAGGCGGAACCTTGGTGGAAGCAATCTAGGGCTCCGGCAGAGTTGTTCTGCCGGGGACACTTCCCTCCGGGAGGGGGAAATCATCGCCATCGTCATCACCAACGCTCCTCTCATCGGGAGAGGGCAATCTCCATCAACATCTTAACCAGCACCATCTCCTCTCAAAACCCTAGTTCATCTCTTGTATCCAATTCTTGTCTCCAAGTCCGGGATTGGTACTAGTAGGTTGCTAGTAGTGTTGATTACTCCTTGTAGTTGATGCTAGTTGGTTTATTTGGTGGAAGATCATATGTTCAGATCCTTTATGCATATTAATACCCCTCTGATTATGAACATGAATATGCTTTGTGAGTAGTTACGTTTGTTCCTGAGGACATGGGAGAAGTCTTGCTATTAGTAGTCATGTGAATTTGGTATTCGTTCGATATTTTGATGAGATGTATGTTGTCTAGCCTCTAGTGGTGTTATGTGAACGTCGACTACATAAAACTTCACCATTATTTGGGCCTAGAGGAAGGCATTGGGAAGTAATAAGTAGATGATGGGTTGCTAGAGTGACAGAAGTTTAAACCCTAGTTTATGCGTTGCTTCGTATGTTTCATGCTATGGTTAGGTTTACCTTAATACTTTTGTTGTAGTTGTGGATGCTTGCAATAGAGGTTAATCATAAGTGGGATGCTCGTTCAAGTAAGAACAGCATCCAAGCACCGGTCCACCAACATATCAAATTATCAAAGTACCGAACGCGAATCATATGAACGTGATGAAAACTAGCTTGATGATAATTCCCATGCGTCCTCGGGAGCGCTTTTCTCCATATAAGAGTTTGTCCAGGCTTGTCCTTTGCTATAAAAAGGATTGGGCCACCTTGCTGCACTTTATTTACTTTTGTTACTTGTTGCTCGTTACAAATTATCCTATCACAAAACTATCTGTTACCACTTATATCAGTACTTGCAGAAATACCTTGCTGAAAACCGCTTATCGTTTCCTTCTGCTCCTCGTTGGGTTCGACACTCTTACTTATCGAAAGAACTACGATAGATCCCCTATATTTGTGGGTCATCACTATGGCGCGCCCTGCAGGAGTCTTACTCCCACCGGGAGTAGGATTCCCCCCTTCCATGTAGTAGGAGTAGGAGAGAAGGAAAGGGAAAAGAGAAGAGAAGGAAGGAGGGGGCGTCGCCCCTCCCCCTAGTCAAATTCAGACTAGGCCTTGGGGGGGCGCGCAGCCTCCCATCTCTCTTTCCCCTAAAGCCCAATAAGGCCCATATACCCCCCGGCGAATTCCCGTAACTCTCCGGTACTCCGAAAAATACCCGAATCACTCGGAACCTTTCCGATGTCCGAATATAGTCGTCCAATATATCGATCTTTACGTCTCAACCATTTCGAGACTCCTCGTCATGTCCCCAATCTCATCCGGGACTCCGAACTACCTTCGGTACATCAAAACACATAAACTCGTAATATCGATCGTCACCGAACGTTAAGCGTGCGAACCCTACGGGTTCGAGAACTATGTGGACATGACCGAGACACATCTCCGGTCAATAACTAATAGCGGAACCTGGATGCTCATATTGGCTCCTACATATTCTACGAAGATCTTTATCGGTCCAACCGTATAATAACATACGTTGTTCCCTTTGTCATCGGTGTGTTACTTTGCCCGAGATTCGATCGTCGGTATCTCAATACCTAGTTCAATCTCGTTACCGGCAAGTCTCTTTACTCGTTTCGTAATGCATCATCCCATAACTAACTCATTAGTCACATTGCTTGCAAGGCTTATAGTGATGTGCATTACCGAGAGGGCCCAGAGATACCTCTCCGATACACAGAGTGACAAATCCTAATCTTGATTCATACCAACCCAACAAACACCTTCGGAAACACCTGTAGAGCATCTTTATAATCACCCATTTACGTTGTGACATTTGATTGCACACAAAGTGTTCCTTCGGATATTCGGGAGTTGCACAATCTCATAGTCCGAGGAACATGTATAAGTAACGAAGAAAGCAGTAGCAATAAAACTGTAACGATCACAATGCTAAGCTAATGAATGGGTATTGTCCATCACATCATTCTCCTAATGATGTGATCTCGTTTATTAAATGACAACACATGTCTATGGCTAGGAAACATAACCATCTTTGATGAACAAGCTAGTCAAGTAGAGGCATACTAGGGACACATTGTTTTGTCTATGTATTCACAAATGTATCAAGTTTCCGGTTAATACAATTCTAGCATGAATAATAAACATTTATCATGAAATAAGGAAATAAATAATAACTTTATTATTGCCTCTAGGGCATATTTCCTTCAAATGGGGCATCGTTCGGTATCCTGCTAATACCTGGAGCACGCGGAAACTGTGGGAGGTGATGACTGCTTGTGTGATCATGCACAATATGATCGTAGAAGACGAGCGCCCGGAACGTCTGTACGATCAAGGGTTTCAGTTTCAGGGTGGGAATGTTGTCCCTGAGCATGGAGTAGCGGCAACATTTGAACAGTTCACCCAATTTCATGAAGACATGCGTGATTGGGAAACTCACGTGCAGCTGCAAAATGATTTGGTTGAGCATATGTGGACTCATGTTGGCAACGAATAGATGTATCTTCTTATATTCGTTTGCAAAACTATGTGAAACATTTTTATTTGTATCCGGCTTGTAAAACTATAATATTTTTATTCGGTAAAACTATGTTATTTGACAATGTGTTTGAATGCAAATCAATGTAAATATTGGGCGGCCAGCCGGCCACGCCGGCACATATGAGTCGGCGCGTTGGGCGCGCTGCCAACCCAAATCTAAAAGAGGGCGGACGCAGGGCGGGCGGCCGACCCAAACGGACAAAAAGCGGACGAAATCGCCGTCCGTTTGGGTCGGCCCATTGGAGTTTCTCTAAGAGCATCTCCAGCCGTTGGCCCCTCGGGAGGCAAAAAAATCGCCGCCTGGGGGCGAGCCGGCGGTCGAATCGGCTCTGGGGGCGGTTGGGCATCCAACCGTCGCCCCAGGTCGCCCCCAGGCGCCGATATCGGTCCAGTTTTCGGCCCACTTTCGGCGAAAAGTGGCCCGATATCAACCCATATTCAGCGTGGTTCGACGTTGAATTCTAGCATAAATAAATTTTTTATCACATAGTTCATCACAGAAAATAAAATAGTTCAACAAAATAGTGCAACGACAAATAGTTCAATACAAATTATATAGTTCAATACAAATAAAAACTCATATTTCATCACACGTCGAGCTAGGTGTCGCCCTTGATCCTCCATAGGTGCTCCACCAGATCCTGCTGCAGTTGATGATGCACCTGTGGGTCTCAAATCTCCTAACGCATACTGAGGTAGGCAGTCCAGGTTGCCGGTAGCTGGTGATCAACTTCGGCTAGAGGACCCTGCCTGTAGTATGGTTCAGTGTCAAACACTGGCTCTTCCTGCTCGCTCTCGATGATTATGTTGTGCAAGATGACACAACAAGTCATGATCTCCCACATTTGATCTTTCGACCAGGTCTGAGCAGGGTACCGGACAACAGCAAATCGATATTGGAGCACACCAAATGCCCGCTCGACATCCTTCCTGCAAGCCTCCTGCGCCTTGGCAAAGTGGGACTTCTTGCCTCCTAGCACAGCGTTTGAGATAGTCTTCACAAATGTAGACCATCTCGGATAGATGCCATCAGCTAGGTAGTACCCCTTGTTGTAGTGCCGCCCATTGATCTCGAAGTTCACCGGAGGAGAATGACCTTCAACAAGCTTGGCAAAGACAGGGGAGCACTGCAGCACGTTGATGTCATTGTGAGTTCCTGGCATACCAAAGAAGGAGTGTCAAATCCAGAGGTCTTGTGTGGCCACCGCCTCAAGTACCACACTGCAACCGCCTTTGGCGCCTTTGTACATCCCCTGCCAAGCAAATGGGCAGTTCTTCCATTTCCAATGCATGCAGTCGATGCTTCCAAGCATTCCAGGAAATCCCCTTGCTGCATTCTGTGCTAGGATCCGAGCAGTGTCTTCCGCATTGGGTGTTTGCAAGTATTGCGGTCCAAACACTGCCACCACTGCCTGACAGAACTTGTAGAAACAGTCAATGGTGGTGGACTCGGCCATGTGTCCATAGTCGTCGAGTGAATCACCGGGAGCTCCGTATGCAAGCATCCTCATCGCTGTCGTGCACTTCTGGATTGAGGTGAATCCAAGTTTGCCGGTGCAATCCTTCTTGCACTTGAAGTAGCCGTCGAACTCCCGGATGGAATTCACAATCCTGAGGAAAAGCTTTCGGCTCATCCGATAACGGCGCCAAAATGTTTTGTCGCCGTGCAGTGGAGCGTCTGCGAAGTAGTCGGAGTAGAGCATGCAGTAGCCTTCGAGACGATGCCGGTTCTTTGCTTTCATCCGCCCCGGCGCCGAGCCACCTCGCTGCGGCTTTTCATTGCTCGCCAGCATGCCGGCGAGGGCGGCGAGGACCATGAGATGTTCCTCTTCCTGGACGTCGGCCTCGGCTTCCTCCTCCAGCAGCGCGGCGAGCGCTTCCTCATCGTCCGAGTCCATTGTCGAGGCAGGCAAATCGCCGAACACCTTGCAGGCGCGGTGGGCGCGTACCGGCCGCAACACTGCCCCTCCGCGGCCGGAAACGCTGGAAAAATCGCCCAACTGGTGGTGGAGGGGCTGCCTCGGTGAAACCTCTGTTCTTTTTTCCGGCGAGGATGGGCTATCTAGCAGTGGGCGAGCGGTGGTCGGCGCCGGGATCAGCCAGTGTGCGGCCGAGCGCGCGGGGGGTGGGAGGCGAATCTGGAAGAAAGACTTGACTTTTCGCCTGACGGTGTGGGTCAGACGTGCTTTTCCCTTGCGCCCTCCAGTGCGCCGGGTTCGGCCTGCGATCGCCGGGCCCAAAAACGGGCCAAGCCGGCGGATTTCGGCGTCTTGGGGGCGCGACTTGGGCGTTTTTTCGGCGTCGGCACCGAAAAAGTCGCCTAGTGGGGCCTGTTAGGGGCGCGGCTGGAGATGCTCTAAACTTGTCGAAGTTCAGTTTCAACAGTTAAGTCAATGTAAAATGTCCACGGTAGGTTTGGTTTTGACAGTTAAGTTCAGTGTCCATGGTAGGTTCGGTTTCAGTGGTTAATTTCTTCCGTCGTCAGCACCGCCGGCATGATCATGAACTTGTTGCTTGTCGAAGCAGGAGTAAATTGCATAAAACCAACACTTTGAAAGTTAGGTTTGCAGAAAAACACTACAATACATTTTTTTGCAGAAAACACTATATCTTGCGTTGTGTAAATTTTTTGTAATAAAAACCACTAATCGGCGGATTTGGCTCGGGTCAGCAAGCTTATGACAGTTGGAGCCCGTTTTTCGCTGACGTGGCATAACGTTTTGCCAAAGATAACGCTAGATGGGTCAAAAAGCAAAAACGCCCCTGATATTCTTTCCTCGTGCGGCCAAGGCCCTTCCATGGAATTGTCAGCTTCGTTCCCGCGGCCGAGGAGAGGAGCTCCTCATCCCGCACGCCGCTGCAAGTAGTAGCTCGCCGGAGCAGGCGAAGCCGGCGAACTGCGGAGGAGGGCGCACCAGGTCTAGTTCCTGGACTTGAACTGCGAAGGAGGGCGCGCCACGCACCACCACGCTCCAGGCGCTACCACCTCCAACGAGGGATGCTGCGCTGTAGCCCCGATTTACCCCCAGCGCCGCTACCTCGTCTGGATCCGGCAAAGGATGCCGCGCCACCGCCTCGATTGGCCTTCAGCGTGAGGAGGCGCTCGGCGCCGGCTGCCAGATCCGACGAGGGATGCCGCGGCTGCCTCGATTTGTCCTCCAGCGCAAGGAGTCGCCCGGCACAGGCTGCATTGACCTCCCCAACCTGTGCCGAGGATGCGCGTCGTCTGTTACATTATTTTCCTTTTTAATTTAGGGGTGTCTGTGTAAAATCTGTGGACCAGTTTGTAAAATTAGATTACAATTGACCTGGCATGAAATGTTAGGTCACGTAGGCAAAAAGGGCCCCCGACTGCCATAAGCATGATCAACCGAGCCAAATCCGTCGATTAGTGATTTTTGCAAAAAAAATACAAGACATGATGTTTTAAAAAAAATGTATTGTAGTGTTTTTCGCAAACCTAACCTTTAAAGGGATGGTTTTACGCAATTTACTCTCGAAGCAGTCATGATAAGGTCGATGAACACGAATACGTCGGAGCGTACTGCTATCTGGTTCGCGGCCTCCACGCCGTAAAATGGACCGCCATACTCGCCGGAGCTGGCGGCAAACGAAAACGAAAGCGCCGGCGTAAGACGTGTGCTGGATGACGGTGGTGAGCACGGGCAGGGTGGCCTTCCATGCCTTGTTGGGCACTTGAGGTCGTGCAGTTTCGTGTACGACGGTGGGTCCAGATCGTCGGATGCTCGCCTCAGATCTCTGCAGCCTCATCGTCAGCGTCCGCGATGACGGGCTGCTTGAGCTGGCTCCTCCAAGTACCGCCTATAGCTCCCCGGATGAGATGTTCTAGTATTCTGCCGCGTGATCCCCTTTGTCAACGCCAGCTCCAGCAGCACGAGTCTCATCCATGCCGTCGTCATCGGCAACGAGGTTCCGTTGCCCTCCCCTCCACGCTCCTCGTCGACTACAGCAACCTGACAGCCCGAGAACACCATGGTTCACCGCTCCCACATCGTGACTGGAGGCGGGAGGACACATACCCCGAACATGCTCCTCCACTACACCGACCGACGTGCTCGATGCAGCCCGCTGCGATGGGTGCGTGCTCGTGAGCTCGTCCTGGTCGACGAGCTCCCTGCTGACCCTGGGTTTCCTCGGGTCACAGCGCTGACGGATGATACTCAAGGCAATGGGTACAGCTGCGGCATGTAGTTGTTGATGTCAGGTTAATCCGACCTCTCACCACCCCAAGCAGAAGCAGGGACACCGTGGAGCTCCTCGCAATACTCCTACAAGACTTTGAAACGCCCCCGAGAAAACGCCTCCCGTTCTGAACTCATCGAAAGAAGGACCAACTGATCCTAAAAAAAAGGACCAACTGAAAAAAGGACATGAGTACCTCCTGTTGTTCCTTTGTTTCGCCAGTGGTCGTCGATCTCTGTATGAGCATATGGTCACGGTGGTCGGAAGGGAAAATATCAGGCACTACCAGCACCAAAATGATACCATGACACGGGCTTCTAGGCCGTTGCATCTCAGATCCGACGGCTCCTCGAAATCTATTGTATCTAAGCGAAATTTTGAGACTCTGCGATGACTTTTTTGCAAAATGTTCAAGAGCTCCCGGGAGCTGTCGGATCTGAGATCCAATGGTGAGAAATGTGTTTTGTGATTGAAGAGACCGTGCGAGTGGCTTGAGCGAAAGGCCTGTGGGAGGTGGCACAAGTAGCATGTGCTATGACATTCGCAAACTGTGTGGAATTGCGTCGCGAGATCGAGGGCTACCAATGTCACTGTTATTTTGGTCTGTGCTTTATCTATAAAATGGGGCGCGGGCCTGTTTGAAGATGTGGCTGTTACCTTCTCGCGTGTTAGCACAAGACGTGGCAACTCTATCTGTACTCAAGAATTTGCTAAAACTAGACGGTCTGCTAGAGTCACCATTGATGGTTACTCGGTCACCTGACACTGACAGTAGTGCCCAGCGAGAGCAAGTGTTTTCCTCGTAGGGACCTCCTTTATCTGCCTCCGGTAGATATAATTTGGGTGACATACGTGAACAGCAACAGCATAAATTTATCTGCCTCCGGGCCGTCTGTCGTTGAAATCTGCCCGATCGCTGTCAACCCGTCTTGTCATTGAAACACTCCTTACTCTAGTACGGATCAACTACTGAAAACAGCAATGATCGGATACAATCGCCATACTCAAGCCTCTATTGTTATATGGAGAACCACAGGAAAAGTTATTCTTTCGACAAACATGAAAAGCTCAAGAAAAGCGAGAAAAGGCAAAAGAGTGAAAGAAACAGGGGTGCGTGTACACGTCAGGTGCCTGAAAAGACGCTTCGCATCAGGTACTTTATTTCCTATCCGTCCGATCCTCATCCAATCGCTCACATGTCTCTTCTTCCTCCCAAGCGTGTTTCTCCTCAAGCCACGATCTAGTTCATCATCCTCTGCAACCGCCGACCTAATCCGTCTGCCTCCACCCCCCATGGCCAGGGACGCTACTGCGCAACGCCTCACTGCCCCGCTCTCCCCTCAACCTCCCCCATCGCCGTTGCTGGCCACCGCCCCAGCCATCCCTCTAATCCCCATATCACTGTTGAAAACCTCCTATGATCCGCTGCATCCCCTCTCCCCCACTCCTAAGATAGATAATGGGGTTGCTGCTTCCCTAAGATAGATGATGGAGATGTTGTTTTCCTTAAGATAGATAGTGGGGCTGGTTTTCTCCCGTCGAGGTCCGGTCTCTTCATCTCGTGCGCCGAGAAGAAGGAAAAAGTGACCGACGCAACAAAAAGTTTCATGTAGCTGAAAAACAGCAAAACCGAAGAAAAAGACGTTTATTATGTATGCATCTGTCCATAAACATACACCCTAAACTGCAACCATACACTTCAAGATTCGTACACATCACGCCACGTCCACCAGATTCCAATGGTCAGTGCCCAAACTAATTTACAAACCCAAATACATTAATTAAAAATATGAAACTAAGTCCACTTATTTGATCATATAAAACATAAAAATACCTATAAATAAAACTGTCTAACGTATAGTACATCAATTTTCAAATTAGCCTAACTAATCCAGAGCCATGCATTTCTTTGCCGCCGAGCCGCAACAGGGAGCGGAGCTCGTGCATGCCCGTCCATACGCGCGTTTCGTCTCTTCAGCAAATTTCAAATCTCACATCGCGTGGGCCCACCGCACCGTCAGGTCGGCCGGCCGGCAGGTCACGCGTCCGTTTCGTCCCCATGTCCTCTCTCTGTTTCGGGTGGGTGCGCGTGCGCATCACTCACACGCATGATTATCTCATGTCATGGCCCGCGGCCGGCGGCACTGTTGAGTGGTCGATCACTGCGGCGTGGGGCGCGCGAGCGCGAGCGCCGCCACGCCGACGAGGACGGCGACGAGGTCCAGAGACGGCCGCGCGGCTGCGGCCGCTCCGGCGAACTGGTCGCCCCCCTGGTACACCATCGTGCCGTTGATCAGCGGCAGGCCCGCCGGCGCCTGCGGGTTCGACCCGGCCGACTTCACGCTGCACAACACATGATGGAAACGTACCGTCAGCACGAAATGTTAATGGTATAAGTATATACTAATATGGAGTACGCATGCGTACACGTCAGTGCAACAGTGAGCTCCTATCATTTGAAAATAAGTAACGGAGAGGAGAGTGTGCATCGTGACAACACGTTGCGTGTCCGGTGCGAGAGACGACGGTCGACTAATCGACTTGCCGTGGGCAGGGACGATTTGGTTTGGAACTGTTCGATCGGCGGCATGCGTGCCACCGACCGGACTATCTCGGACGGACGCGGTGAGGTCGTTGTTGGCCGGCTCGGCTCGTCGGTGCGCCGTGCACGTCAACCGGACAGCAGTGCACCACCACCGCGTCCGCGGCTATCTAGAGGTCAAAAGATCTTTTGCTTCTGCTTTTGGGAGCCATGGAAAGGCAGTTGTCTTTTGGTTTGACAAAACTCTCGGCGCGCACGAACGGTAGATGTCTCGGCGACACGTCGGAGGTCGGACCGGACGGTACCTGGTGGTGCTGGGGCAGAAGGTGATGGCGTAGGCGGAGACGCCGCCGGCGCAGGTGAAGGTGGAGGTGGCGTCGTCGTAGGCGTAGCTGTAGGCGCGCGGGCACGCGTTCTTGAAGAACTGCGAGTAGGCCGACGGCCGGCACGTGCCGGGGCTGCCGTACTCGCCGCTGCAGCAGTACTGCGCCGTCCCGAACGCCTCGCACGCGCTCTTGCACGCCACGCCGCCCGCCCCCGCCGTCGTCGACGACACGCGCAGGTCGCCCGGGCACGCGCCGTTCAGGTCCACCACGCACCCCGTCGGCGCGCAGTTGCCGCCCGCCGCGGCGCCCTGCTCCGGCGCCACCAGCATCGGCAGGTTGTAGCCGTCCACCAGGCTCACGTCGTAGAAGTCCATGCCGTCGTTGCCGTCCATGGTGAACTCCGCCAGCGTGGCGGGCGGCGCGGCCCCGCCGCCGGCGCAGTCCTGCCGCCCGGAGCCGCAGTCGCCGGTCACGCACGCGAACTTGCCGGCGGGGTCCGTGGAGCAGAGCGTCCGGCCCCAGAGCCGCCCCGACCACCCCGCGGGCACCGGCATGGTGCTCGACTCCCCCGGGGCCAGCGCGAAGCCGGTGCTGTCCATCCCCGGGGAGCCCGCGCTGGAGAGGATGCCCGGCCACACCGTGTACTCGCAGTTGTTGGTGATGGCGAACGACTTGGACGCCACACCTGAAGAATCAGCGACCAACAATTAGCAAACCGAGTAAATTGACCGGAAGATTTGAACGAACTTGAATTACGTCCATGCATGGATCGATTTGCGGCTTACCGCTGGCTGAGACGAGCAGCAGGGCGAGGAGGGAGATGAGAGCTCGGCGTGCCCGCGTCGCCATTGTAGCGAGTGCAGAGCGTTGCTCTGATCTGATGGTACGGTGGCCGGTATGGTTAGGAAAGACACGTGGGTTTTATTTGCGAGGCGGTGGTGGTGTGGCCGCAATTGGTGTGGGCAGGCGTTGAGGGTATTTATAGAGAAAAAAAACATTTTTCTGTGGGAGACGATGAGGCATGCCAGATAAGATATTTTCCTGCTTTTTTTCGGCGGATATGACGTGTAACTTTCTTAATTTCGGGGGCTATTTTACATATATTTATTGGCCGTCCGATGTGATCGTGTTCCATCGCCTCTGCCACGTGCGAATCGCAACGCAATGTACATCTGTCGTTCGGCGCAGTCCATTGAGACTTTTTCTTATGAAAAGAATTCCTGATCTATTCCTGACTGGAAGTAACTAAAACTACATCTAAATCTGTAAACCACTTAGCGACGACTACAAACACTGGAGCGATCTGAAGGCACGCCGTCATCATCACTCTTCACTTACCCGAGCTGGGCAAACCATGTTATACTAAGGCATCACAGGACCAGCGGAACATAACAATAATCATCGCTGATGAAGACGCATATAGATCAAAAGGAATCAACTCAGAAACGCCCAAACGAAAAACGAACGGTAACTGGATCCAAACAGATCCGCTGAAGACCAACACCGATCAAATCCCACGGGATCCGGCAGAGACACCCCTTCACATGCCCTCTCATGATGTTAAACACACCTTCTGTACATCATTTATAGTGAAACATTGATGAAAACAACTTATCAATTATGTTTGCTCTTTGTTGCGTTCGGCACTCTTATTTATTGAAAATGTTACAATAGATCCCCTATTATTTATGAGTCATCAGGGTTCCACCACCATACCAAGGTTGCGCTGTCATGGGGTGGTCGCCGCTTCCGACGAGGCCGTGGTGACGCACCTAGAGCCACCAATTCTGCTGGATCTAGGCGTCGTTTGAGCAGCGCAATGGATTCCTACTGGATCGATTTCGACTGCGGGCGGGCGCACTCCTCTCGGGACTGACGGAGAGCCGTGTGTGGACGTCCATATTCTCCTCTACCCCGCATGGGATGAGGCCCAGTCCATGAATTCAGACTTCTTAGAGTCGGATCCATTGTCCGTCATGCTGGAGAAGGCTAGCGTTCGTCAAAGAGGAGTTAGGGGATGTAGGGGAGTGGAGCGAAGAGTAGTGGAGTGGAAGAGCTAGGGTTTGGTCTGGAGTGCGGATATGGTTGGAAGTATCTGGGGTCGGGTAGGCCATAATCGGCCAGATCCGACATGGCGGACGCGTCCTATCACGCTGAGGCGTCCCCATATCCGTCCCACGTATGGGTTGGGTATGGTGGTTGTCGGTCAGCCTGATCGTTTGGGCTGCGTTTGGGAGGACAGTTGGGTGGCTTTTTCGAGTCTGAACAGTGACCGGGCAGGCCGCCCGGACGTTTAGAGTGGATATGGGGCGTCCTGTTGTAAATGCTCTTATGGTTATACGATGATACACTCTCCACATACCTAGGGGCATAGCTGATTCGTGAAAAATAGTTGTCATACTATTATGCCCCTATACATATATACAGGGACAATGCCATAACCTAGTTTAGGGGAAAACTCATTGTGACACAAATTCAGTCAATCAATACAATATATGGCAAGCCAAAAGAAACAATATAGCGAGATGTAGGGTTACTACCTATTCGGGGTCTGAAGAGGGGTAAAACCATGATGCCTAAGTTTCCTTCATGCACCACAAATCTCCCTATTTTCTTATGCAATCATCTCCAGATTGTAATATCAAATAGATCATTATTCATCCATATTTGACGCCAAACCATGCGGAAATTTGCAGGGACACGTAAGTGCGGGGGCACTCACCTGCCAAGCCCTGCCGTCCGCTCGATTTGCCTCGCGATTCACGAAGCAGTTGAATCCCGAGGGTGATAAAAAAAGAAAATCCCTTAAAAAGATTTAAGTTCCAACGACGAAACTTACCCTTTTGCATAAAAAATGTCTGGTTTCAACAAGTTTCAAAGATATAATTTGAAGCATTTTTTTTTCTGTCAATCGTAGACACAGAATAATTGATTTTTAACGGCCGCTCGTTTTTGAAACTTAACAATTTCTTTCATAATTCATCAAAATATATTCAAAATGAATCTTACTTAAAAGCGTTGGTTGCGACAAACACGAATGTGAAAACAGTACTTAATTTAACATTTTTGTTTAAAAACATAGAACTTTAAAAATCGGAAGCCAAAATAAAAAGTTGGCACCAGTGACCTAAGTGCTCCTCGTCCCCAAACCATGGGGTACGAACATAATTTGCATCCAGAAGATGATGGTGACTCACATGACATCGGTCGGAGCACGATATCTGAATGTAAGCCGTGGTCCCCTAAAGAAGAGTCATAACAGATCACAGAGGAAAAAATATTCATGTATTGCTTCACATTTTTTGGTAAAATGTTTGTATTTATATGCAAAACCAAAAAAATCTAAAAACCGGAGAAAATCAAAAGAAAACACAAAAATCGCTAGAGACAACATCACCTGTAATTTTATTCATACTCGTACCAATTACACGTATACTGATTTGGACCTAAGATCCAAAAAAAAAAAAAGTAACTCCTATGACTAAGAATTACAATAAGATGTCTTGAAAACACGTTCTTTGCGGTATCAATCTCTGCTTGAATATATACACTTCGGTGGCTGCAATTGGACCAGTGGAGCAACAATGTTGTCAACCTATGGTTGGATGGTTAGAAGGACTGTGGTATCCCCAGCCCACCAGGGTTCAAAATCCTGGTGCTTGCATTTATTCCTGGATTTATTTCAGAATTTCCGGCGATGCGCATTCAGTGGGGGGAGACGTTCTCGTCGACGACGACGTGCCTATGGTGACTTCGTAAATTTCAAGATGATATGACGGCTCAGTCTTGCGGAGGTGCTCATAGGGGTAGGGTGTGCGTGTGTGCGTTCATAGGGGTGAGTGTGTGTATGCGCATGTATATGAGCGCTTGCGTCTGTACTGTGTTTAAAAAACAATCAGGGGATCGCTCGGGGCCCTCGGTGGCAATTGCACAAGTATAAGGGTAGCACTGCCGTGGGAGGCAGCTTCGCTGGTGAAGCATGTACTTGTATTTTTTTTCCAGCTATATAAAAAAGAGAGTAAAATGCACTGGCAGTCACTGAACTTGCGAAGAGCGCTTACTTTGGTCACTGTACTTAGAAATACGGCCAATACGGTCACCGAATACGACAAGACGTGTTTGTACGGTCATTGTTCCCCGTATGCCACCCGTCGCCGCTCGGTTTGACCAGTCAGTGCCGTCCACGTCGGTACGCTCAGGGTTATTTCTGTAAATTACGCCGGCGAATGTAATTATCCATCCACCCCCCCTAAATACCCCACTCTGTAGCGGAATCCCTAAATCCCCACTCTGCTGGCGACGCCGCCGCCCTCTCCCAAATTCCCCACTCTGCCGCCGATGCCGCCGCCCTCTCCCTGCTGTTGCCGCCGCCCTCTTTCGTGCTGCTTGCCGGCGGCCTCTCCCTGCCGCTTGCCACCGCCCGTTGCTTCACTCCGCCATGTCGACAAGCTCGGTCAGGTCATCGGTTGGCGGCTGTTCGGTGGTGGTGCCGCTCATCAGGTGCCCTTCTTGCCGCACTCGTGTGAAATTCTATCTGTCGAACACGGAGAAGCACGAGGGCTGGGTCTTCTGCAGGTGTCCTGTTGGTGTAAGTGGAGTGAATCCCTAGTTCTTCATTTTGGTCGAATTTAGGGAACTTGTAATGGTGATTTCCGGCGTTTGTTCTTTTCATTTGATCTTCAAGACCATTTCTGGCATTGGGAGTTGGAATACGTTGCATATTTGATGGATAATCAGTTTCTCGTTGGCAATGAAGCCGCAGATGCATTAGAAGCTGCAGAGGATAAGAGGGAAGAGCTGATTCGAGCAAGGAATCGAAGATATGCATGCGGAGGTGCAGGTGTAGGTGCAGTTGATCTTCCAGGCTTTGAAGATGGACATCATGGAAGAGTTGCAGGTCAAATGAGCAATCAGCAAGCACAAGCACTCGTAGGGTTAGGCAATGAAATATTGGTGATGATGAAGGCACTGTTGGCAGCACTCATTGTAGTTGCAGTGCTAGTAGCTATTTTTAGGGCCGGCCCTGGGCCAGGGCAGCAGGGGCGACGGCCTGGGGCCCAGCCAGACTAGGGGCCCCGACCCAGGCCATATATACGTATGAAAGGCTTGGGTACAGTCGCCAGTCGTAAAAGACCAAACCAGAATAGACCTGAGAGGCCCATCCGTGATATGTAGATTAGAAGCCCAAAGAACACACACACATAGTGTATACCTGTTTGCGCGGAGCCGTGGCTGTTGGTTTTTTTGTTTTTATTTAAGGGAAGTACCTTTTCCGTGGCTGTTAGTTTGATTATTTCTTCAATTCTCCAAACCCAATCTAGCAAGGAAATCTTGGCTCGCTCAGGGTCCATGGCTTCGTTTCCCTTCACACACGGAGGACCGAGCGGGCGAACGCCGTGCAACTCTGCATTGTTAATCAGGTTGATCGTAATTAAGTTGTATTGTTGTTCTCGTTTTTATAACACTTGCACTCTTGGAGGAAATAGCTGGTCTTGGTCGCATGGTCTCGATGTTTTGGACTTGGATAGCTGCAGAGTACACCAGCGTTGGAACACACATTGTTGCTGCTAATTTAATCCAAAGTTGAGGTGTGCTCTTTTTTGTTTTTACAAACATATTACCTAATTTTTTTTATCTAATTCCATGAAAAGGAAAAAGAAAAAATGAACACACCAGTTAACTAAAGCAATTAGATGTCAATATTATTGAAACACCACAACCTATTATTATCAGATACAACCTCGGTTTCAAATTACTTGTCTATCTAGATACATCCCTATCTAGACAAATCTAAGACAAGTAATTTGAGAGGGGTACAATTTACAAAGGAAAATATATCATAGTTTATGGCTTTACAAGAATTTTTCCATATCAAAGTGTGGAATTCCTTTTTTTTCTCCCCCGCAGCCGCTGGGCGGCTGGACCCACTCAGGAGTCCGCCCTGGGGCCCTCGAAACTCCAGGGCCGACCCTGGCTATTTCTGTGCTGAAGAAGTGATGGAGTGGATGCAAGAGTGATGCAATATGTAGTTGATGCAGTGTTTGCAGTAGCTATTTCACTGTTGGTATGTTAGGAATGATGCCTAGTTTGTTAGGAGATGAACTGGTACTATGTGGTGGTGCTGTTAGTGTCAAGTGTCAATCTTTTGCATTGTATCTGATGCTTTTGCAATATGTAATGCAAGTGACAATGTTGTACTGCAAATGAAGTTAATGGATCATCCTGCTGTCTTATGAAGATATCATGTTTATGTTATATTTGCCTTGTGTGTGTGCATTGCAAAGCTAGTTGATGATGCTGTCAATTTGGGCACATTTGACCATGAGTACTCTTTGACCATTGTCATATTTGTCTTGTGTGTGTGCATTGCAAAGCTAGTTGATGATGCTTTTAGACCATTTACTGTTAATTTTGCATGCAAAAAAATATACAACTGCTGCAAGTTGAAGAGGACAAATGTGACCATTGTCATATGTTGGGCAATGTTATAAGAGTAACTCTTGTTATAACCAGGGCATTAAGCATAGTCATAAGTAGGGCAAAGAAGTATCATGTAGAACTGGTTACAAAATGAGCAACAATTGATCCATACTCATGTGTCTACATCATTATGGATCAATTGCAACATTTTCCTACATTACCACTGATTGTATACTACATGGATTGGGCAAAATAAGATGCTCTGCTGCCTGTCCATACTCATGTGCTAGCTGTCCACTGTCTCATCACCTGAAGATATCAAACATGGATGTTCTGTTGGCCTTCCTTGGCTGACCATCTTCTTGGTGTTGTGAATCATCCTGGCTTTTACCCATTGCAATAGATATCAGCCTCATTTCTTCCTTTCTTTGTGTTGCAGCAGCCTCCTTCTCTGCTTTCTTATCTGCTCTTCTTTTTGCTGCAGCAGCCTCTTTCTCTGCTAGCTTCTTGGCAGCTTCTTGTTCTTTTTGAGCCTTCTTCTCAGCCTCCTTCTTTGCTTTGTTCTCAGCAGCTATAGTTTTCTTAACCTCCAAAAGAATCTGCCTTGTCTCTGCTTGAGCCTGCTTTTTTATTGCTGCTTCTTCTTTCCTCTTCTCTCTGTTCAGAGCAGCTGCCTGTCTCTTCCTCTCTGCCTCTGCTGTTTTCTTCTCCTCTTGCAGATGTCTCTTCCTGGCAGCTTCTTCAGCCTTCTTTTCCTGTTCTTCTCTCCTTGCTGCAAGTATAGCATTTTTCTTGTCTTCTAACTCTTTGTCTCTCTGCTTTTTTAATGCAAGTAACTTCTTGGCCATCTCTCCTTGCTGAATGGTGCTTGTGCTCCCTTGGTTTTGATTGACCAACAACTGAGCAGCAGAAAGAAATGTTGACTCTGGAACAGGTCCTTGTGCAATCACTCTTGGCACTGGCCTCTGCATGACATAACATTTGTACAAATGATCACACAATAATAGTAGGCTTGGCAAAATATATGAGATCATGTATGACAAAACTTACCCTTTCTATCATTTGATCAACCATGAGATCTTCTATGATAGGATTTTCTGCAGGGTTGTGTTCCTGCTCAAAATGAAGCAACATTTAAGTGATCCATGATTTGCTTGTGGTGCTGTATGACAAAACTGAAACATCTTCTGCAAAAACATACCTGAGTAATGACAGGGTCTTCATCTCGCACATGTTGCTCATCTGGTGATGTTGCTTCATGATTTGCTTGTGCTGCTGATGGTGCTTGCATATTTGGAGGAGGTACTCCTGCCTTGAGGTAGTTGCATCCTTTAATGTTGTGGTCTTGCTCTCCACAGTAGTTGCAGTGCATGATGACACCATGCCTAGACATTTTCTTGCCACCATTACTACAAATTACTTCACCTGGTGCTTTTCTTCTACTTTTGCATGACACCATGCATAGATTATGTTCTTGTATGCCATTTTGAACATGTTCACAGAATAACATTGGTTCACCAATGAAAGAGGGTCAACTCTTTCATGTCTAGCACATGCTATGGCATGTACACAAGGTGTGCCACTCTTCTGCCACCTCTTACAGCTACACTCATTGGTGTGCCAGTCCACAAGGAAGTTCACACCCCTGTCACCTACCTGGAACACCCCATCTCCAGCTCCCTCCACATAGCACAGGTTTGCCCACTCAGTTAGCTTCTCCACCTTTTTCTTGATCTTTGGACAAATATTTCCTTTCATCTTCTCTGCCTCAAGCTGCTTGCTGTAGTGCCTCTGCATCAGTTGGCCTTTTATCCTTTCTAGCATAGAAAGTATAGGTAGCTCTCTAGCATCTAGTATGTACCTACAAGTATAAGACAAAACTGAGTTAAGTGTCAAACATTGAAGTAAGAACATGCACATAGCAAGTTAATTGGCTTCCCACTTGTTGAAAACTTCACAGTTATTGTTGAGCAATATATCACACTTGGGAAGATCACTTTGAAATGCTCTAACCCATGTGTATGGTTCCAACTCATGCAAACAATTGTAAGCATCCAAGCTGATGTCCTTCATCGCAACCATGTACTGCTCATACTTGACAGAGGTGGTACTTCTTGCTATCTTCCAAAGTTGATTCTTAAGAACATTCCCTTTGAATTGTTGCTGAAAGTTCTGCCACATGTGTCTGACACAGAACCTGTGTTCTGACTCTGGAAATAACTCATCCACAGCATTGATAAGGCCCTACAATAACAAAAGATAAACATAAGCATGGACTACTACTTATACTACAATTGATGTTGTTTACCTTTTGTTTGTCTGACATAATGGTCCATGGAGCAGTATTAAAGATAGCAAGATCATTCTTTAGTCTTTCAAGGAACCAACACCAATTAGGCTTGTCTTCCACTTCAACTACAGCTACTGCAATTGGAAAAATACAATCATTTGGGTCTATCCCAACAGCAGTGAGTAGCTGTCCTCTATACCTTGTCTTGATATGACAGCCATCAAGGAATATCATAGGCCTACATCCTTGCAAGAACCCTCTTTTGCATGCATCTAGACACATATAGGCTTTATTAAACCTTGCTTTACTATCTAGTGCAACAAAGAATGAGGTCCCAGGGTTACTTCTTCTCAACTCATTACCATAGTCCCAGAGCATCTTGTATTGGCCTTCTTCATCACCATAATTTTTTTTCATTGCTAGCCTCCTAGCTCTTTGTAACTTGGTCCTGCTTGGGGTCATATGCCACTCCTTTTGAACAACTCTAGAAAAGTTTCTCAAATTCATGTCTTGGTCAGCTCTAAAGCTCTCAAGATACTTCTGTGCTAGAAATGGTGTTGTGAAAGCCTTGATCTTCCACTTCTTGGTACAAGTGTGTTCATCCACATATTTCTTGACCATGAAACACTTGGTCCTGCTATCATATGAAGCCCAAAGATACCAAGTACAGTCCTCATCACATGTTGCCTTCACTCTTTTCTTATCATTGACTGGCAACTTCACATCTACCCTGTTTTTGCAGCAGTACTCCTTGATGGCTTTCCTCAAGAGCTCAACAGTTTGGAAAACTTGACCAACATGAAACTTGGGACAATGAAGATCCTCTGGTCTAAATGCCTTGAACTTCATGAATACCTCTTCATCATCAGAATCTGGTGCCCACAAGTCATCACCCTCTGATTCATAGAACTCATCTTCATGATCATATGCTGCTGCTTTATCTCCATCTTTCTCATTTCCTTTCACAACTTCTTTTCCCTTTTGAACCTTTTGCTTCCCTTTCTCTTCTTTCTTCTTCTCTATCTCCACAGGCTCATCCATGTCTACATTATCAGCAAACAAATCATCATCACCATCACTTATGTCATAGTCACTGTCCACTATGGCTCCAGGATCAAAGTCAGAGTCATCTGAGTCAGTATCAGCATCTTCCAGGTAATCATAACTGCATTTTCTTTTGCATACTCTTGATGATCCAGCTTCATCACTTCCTTGTTGTTTTGCCTCCAACACTACATCTGGAGCCATAACATTTTCATCCTGCTCACCAAAAGAACAATTCCTCCTTGCAAACACATAATTGCCCACATTAACATCTGAGCTCTTTGGATACACAACTTGTATTGGGATTGCTTCACCTTCAGGTACATGAACATCTGTCTCTGCATTTACAGCCTCAGTACTTTCTGCCTGATCAACTCTTGTCTTAGAAGGACTAAACACTGGAGGTAGCTGCACTCTTGGGAAATTGACCACATCATCATCATCATTGTTTGAATTCAGACTGTCTTCATGGTCTAAGTAGAGACTGAATGAGTGGTGGCCAAGATCAACAAATGTTATCATCTGGTCTGTGTCTCCATCTCCTCTTATTTCTCTCAAGCCATTCTTTTGCAAGGTTAGGATTGGAATGCAGTAGTAAACCTTGAGCCTTCCTGCCATCTTCCAACCAATCTCCTCAACTAGGTGCTCAACCATGATTGGGGACCATATCACTGTATCCAGATCATCATACTACAACACGTGCCCATTGACATAAGAACGGTTGCTACCTTTGCCAAGGAAATATCCACCATGGTTAAATTGAACTGAAAATTTCCTGCTGCGTGGTCCTACAAAGATGTAAACATAGCACAATTATGTCAACATATATTACAAGGAACCACCTTTCCTAACCTAAAACCCTAACCGTATGTTCAAACATCTAAAAGGCCTACAATTGCATCATAATGACCTCCAAGCAAACACTTAGCCCCCAATTTGTCAGGCAAAAACCATACACCAAAAACCCCCAATTTGTCAGGCAAAAACCCTAGCTTAAATCTTGTGAAATCTTGCGGGCAAAATTGGCCTCCTACATCTCCATGTGCACAATGCCAAACCCTAAATCGCGCAATCAGAGACTGCAAGCACCAATCATGGCAGATGTAAGTGGGGCTTACCATAGTACGGTGGAGGAGCTCCATCTGGTCGACGAACAGGCGCCATCTTGAGGAGGATGCGGCGCCCCTCCGGCAGCGACGCGATGCGGCGCACCTCCGCGGCAACTCCGGCCCTTCCGCGATCTCGATGACCGGAGATGGTGCGCTGCCGCCGACGATCGCCTCCTCTGCTCTCCTCCTCCTCCCCTCGTTATGATCGAAGCCGAACAGGCAAGGCGCTTTCGGCTAAAGCACAACGAACCAGGGGGGATTCTGCAAAAACACCACGCTACCGCCTGCTTAATGCCAACTGGCGTCTAGGATTGATCAACACGTGGTCAAACCGAACGGCGACGGGTGGCATACGGGGAACAGTGACCGTACAAACACGTCTTGTCGTATTGGGTGACCGTATTGGCCGTATTTCTACGTACAGTGACCAAAGTGAGCGCTCTTCGCAAGTTCAGTGACTGCCAGTGCATTTTACTCTATAAAAAAAAGAACCATGTTTTTTCCATCAAAAAGTACTACGAGAAACCCACCCAAGCAAAGGAAGACCTCCGAGGGCAACCCTGCAAGATCCCCTGCCCTTGGACTCCGACCCCGACTCCGGCCCGGCGTCGTGCTTCTTCCCCGCTCCGCCTCTAATCTCCGCCCCGTCCGGGGGCGCCGACGACCCGGCGCTCGTCTTCCTCCTCCCTCGACCAAGGTCAGCCTCCTCCCCCTCCTCCTCTTCCACCCCGCCTTCACCGTACCCGCACGGCACTCCTGAGTTGTTGCTCCAGATCCACCAATCGCTGGTCAGGAGTTGCGCTTGCGCCCCTCTCCATCGTCGCCGTCGCTCTCTCTGATTAACTTCATCTGGGTTCTAGTGATTAGATTTAACCTGTAGAGTTCTTTGCTCGCAGGCAGGCAGGGTTTCTTCCTGCCAGTAGCCATGTTGGAGAAGATCGGGTTGCCGCCCAAGCCGTCGATGCGAGGGGCGACCTGGGTGCTGGATGCCTCCAACTGCCAGGGCTGCGCCGCTCAGTTCTCCTTGTTTACACGGAAGGTAATCTCATGATTCTTGGCCTTGTAATGATGGTATGAAGCATACTGTACTCCTCTGCCATGATCGAATCGGGCACAATAGTCCGGTTCATATAATTTACTGACGGTGCTGCAGTTTCCTTTGCCATATTGCGTGTCATGTCCACCCCAATTTCAGTTGCATTTCATCGGAATCCCCTTCACTTTTGGATCACTGTTTCACACTACTTATAATGTTCAAAGAAAGTCTATTCATTACTTGGATAAATTCTGGCCACGTCTCGCTCTGCCTCTGCTGTTATGACTATGCAGAACCAAGAATTAGCAGTTTTAACAGGTTGAACTGTGGGCTTTCACCATGTGCTTACAAGGCGGTTAGATGAGGTGTTGACACGCATCTCAGCCTATTAGTGCTTGATCGGATCACAGCCCCAAAAAAGTACAGAACCACTACATGCTGCAAGCTTCACACCTTTTAGTTCCGTGCACTGCGATTATGTCGAGGAGGATGAGGTCATTCCCATGAGCTTGTGCAGAGGGCGAAAACTAAGTTGGTGCACGTTCTCACTGGAATGACCTCAATGTATGTCGACTGATAATCTCTTTTAGTCATAGCAGTGAAAGTTAATAATTTCTCTGTTTCATGCCTAATAAAAAAAAGTTATGCTGCATGTTTGTTTTATGCTATCTGAATCTACATTCGCAAATCCAAAGCTTTAAACAGAAAGTTCTTGTGCTGGTGCCGGTCTCTCATGAAGTTTGGATTTATTGGGTCTAAAAATAACTCTTGTTCTGTTTCAGTAATTTAAATGGTTGGATTCACCTTTAGTGTTTGCATATTTGTCACTTGACAGAAACTTCACATTTCTTGTAATCTTATGGAGATGGTTGGACCAGGAGTTGTGTTAACTTTTGTGTATTTAACATGTAGCATCATTGCCAAAGATGTGGAGGCCTCTTCTGCAGCAGTTGCACCCAGCAGAGGATGGTGTTACGTGGACAGGGTGACTCACCTGTTCGAATTTGTGATCCTTGCAAAAAACTCGAGGAAGCAGCACGCTATGAGTTGAGATACGGACACAAAAATAGAGCCGGAAAAGGTCAATTTATTTCCACGTGCTTTCTATCATATTTGTTTCTCGTCAAAGGAACTATGATTTGATTGATACTTGATACATCTAAAAGTGGTGAGTCCTGCTTGATTAAAAATTATTCTGATTGTCAGCATTGGACACAATTGCTTTTGTATTATGCAACCTTCCCAACCAGAGCACATTAGGGCACTTGTGCACAGTCGAGCTGCAGGGCTGAGCTCTGCGACATTTGTCCTCCTGTTTGGAGTTCTGTATGAGATGTATATCCATGCGGTTTAAAACACAGGGGATAATTGAATAACCTAACAATGGTGCTTTCCTCTTCTTACTGCTAAACAAGTGTTTGTCCATTCACGTGATTTAATATGTTCCTGTTTGTCTGGTAGCTACAGCTCAGAATTTCAAGTGCTGATAAAACCATATAATTTTGATCTTTGTTATGAAAGGTTCTATTCTCTGTAGATGGTTCTCATGTTTATTTTGCATTGCTTTCTTTATTATTTCCCACCAAGCTGATACATGGTTAAGTTTTACTCCAGTTATAGTAGTATGCTGTTGTCAACTTAAAGAGTACGCAATTATATACTCCCTCCATTCCCTTATACAAGGCCATTATGAAAAAATACATTTTGCATCTATACAAGGCCACTAACAGTAACCGAGGCAAAATTTAATGATGTTTTCTCGTACTGACAACTTGTTTAATACTTGCATGCATGTAGTCATAATGACACTGTGCTACTTCCTTCTCATTTCTTCCTTGCATGCATGCGGGCGTATTAATGATCCCAGTTAACAAGAAGAAAAGTTGGCTTGCAAAGTAGTCATTAAATTTTACCTAGGTACCTGTAATTTGAGTTTGTGGCCTTGTATAAGGGAATGGAGGGAGTGTTTCTTTTCACATCTGTTTTGCTAGAAATACTTGACTTGCAAATAATTCTATGTATGTTGTTTTCACAGCTAACACAAAAACAGCTTCTAAACCAGAGGATGAAATACTTAGTGAACTTCTTGGAGGTGATAGTGTGCACGGTCAGCTTTCTCGTAGGGAATCTCTGGGTTCTGAGGTTCCTGGGAGAACCGTAAGCACTGCCAGTGCATCCAGTTCTGGTTCCAGAAAAGCCAGTATGGATGGGAATGGTGATGGAAGCCTTTCCACTGAAGCACAAAATTATGAACTCAACAACACTGCGTCCATTTTTACTCCGGAAGAACTGCGTCAACAAGCAGTAGAGGAGAAGGGAAAGTACAAAATACTGAAGTCAGAAGGAAAACCTGAGGAAGCACTGCGGGCGTTCAAGCATGGTAAAGAGCTTGAGAGGCAAGCCGCAGCACTTGAATTAGAATTGAGAAAGAGCAGGAGAATGGCGACAAAAGCTCCCAATGTTAGTGCCATTGTTGGTACCCAGAAGATTGAGGATTATGATGACGCTGTAACAAAAAAGGCTCCAAGTGGGAAAAGGGTTAGAAAAGAAAAGAATGATCTTGCTTCTGAACTCAAAGATCTAGGCTGGTCAGATGCAGATCTTCATGATGAAACAAGGCCAACTGCTATGAGTGTTGAAGGAGAGCTGTCACAGATTCTTAGAGAAGTAGCACCAAAGACATCAGAGGGCAAGAAAGCTGGTGGTATTGACAAATCCCAGGTTAATGCTCTGAAGAGACAGGCCCTAGTTCTGAAGCGCGAAGGTAAACTTGCTGAAGCAAAGGAAGAGCTGAAGAAGGCTAAAATTTTGGAAAGACAACTGGAAGAACAGGAAATTCTGGGCGAAGCAGAAGAGTCTGATGATGACTTGGCTGCAATTATTCATAACATGGATGATGATAACCAGGACGACATATTATATGACAATTCAAGACTACCTGCTATCAATTTCGAACAAATTCTGGCTGTCTCTGATGATCTTAACTTTGATGGCAATTTCGATGTTACAGACGATGACATCAATGACCCAGCTATGGCTGCTGCCCTAAAATCATTTGGTTGGAGTGAAGATGATGACAACCAAATGGACAGCCATGCACCTGTTTCTTCTTTGAATCGAGAGGCAGTAAAGGAACAAGTGCTTGCTCTGAAAAGAGAGGCTGTTTCTCACAAGAAGGCTGGTAATGTTGCAGAGGCCATGTCATTGCTTAAAAAGGCAAAGCTACTTGAGAAGGATTTGGAAACTGAACAGCCAGAGTCGGAGGTCCTTTCTCCAGGACAGAAAATCACACACACTGAAGATATCAGAGTCACAGAGATTAACACGCGTCGTGTATCAGCACCGAAAAGTAAGCTTGCAATTCAGAGGGAGCTGCTAGCTCTGAAAAAGAAGGCACTAGCGTTGAGAAGGGAAGGAAAGGTGGATGAAGCCGAGGAAGAGTTGAAGAAAGGCAGTATTCTTGAGAAGCAACTCGAAGAGCTTGAAAGCTCTTCCAATAGACCCGTAGCCAGGGAAAACATGGTCTTTAGTTCAAAGTCCCCACTCATTGCTGAACCCCCTAGTCTGGATTTTGCTGATGAAGGCTATGAACCTGAGGTGACAGACAATGACATGCAGGATCCAGCATTGCTGTCTGTGTTGAAAAATATGGGATGGGAAGATGATGATAATGATTCTGTGAAAACAACAGATAAACCATTGAATCGTTCACCTGTAGTTGCTCAGAAGCCAAAGAAGAATAAGGGTCAGATTCAGAAGGAATTGCTTGCTATCAAAAGGAAGGCTCTTGCATTTAGGCGGGAAGGGAAGAACACAGAAGCTGAAGAGGAACTAGAGAAGGCGAAGGTCTTGGAGGAGCAACTGGCGGAGATAGAAGAATTGGCTAACTCAACTGCTTCTCAAAAAGGTTCAGGTCCTGGTGAACATGAGACTACGGAAAACAAAAATGATATTCAACATGTCCCTAATGTTCATGCTACTGCATCTTCAATAAGACATACATTGAAGGAGGATGTTTTGTTGCCAGTGAATGCAGCTGAACTTAGTGCGTCAATGGACGCTGTAGCTAGTTCTGGAAGCAAACCACAAACTGAAACAGTCATTTCTCAACCTGCCCACAAATCAAAGGTAACTAGTGATGGAGCATACTCAGCCTTCTCCAGGTCACCTATCGCTGATCAGTTGCAAACTGCAGAAGCATCACATTCACCTTCTGATGTTGATCATAAAGAACCTCCGAAGCCACATGGAGGCGACACACTCAGAGATGATATCTTACTCCATAAGAGAAAAGCAGTTGCTTTTAAGAGAGAAGGGAAGTTGGCAGAAGCTAGAGAAGAATTGAAACTAGCAAAACTCTTAGAGAAGCGTCTTGAAGCCCCTCAACAAGACAGTGAGGATGGTGCACATGAGTTAGCCACATCAGCTGTGCAGCAGAGCAATTCGATCCAGCAGTCTGCCAGCGTCACCACCCACACCGGCCCGTTGACCTATGCCCCTCCAGCACAGGAGAACAAGTCCGTTGAGCCTCAAAAGGCAATGTCCAGCCGAGACCGTCTCAGAATCCAGCGTGAATCCCTCACTCACAAGCGCAACGCCCTCAAGTTGAGGAGAGAAGGAAAGACTGCGGAAGCAGATGCGGAATTCGAATTGGCCAAGTCACTAGAGAGCCAACTGGAAGAGTCAGATAGCCAGGGTTCAAACTCTGGAGGAAAGTCTGAAGCAAGTGACGCGTTTGTGGAAGATCTTATTGATCCTCAAATGATGTCTGCCCTGAAATCCATCGGCTGGAGCGCAGCTGACCTGTCCACGCAATCTCCGAGCCCTCAACCTTTGGTGAAAGCAGAGGCAAGGCCAACCGTCGCAGCCACAAGCAAGGTTCAGACAGAGAAAAGCCAGCTCGAGGAACAGATAAAGGCTGAGAAACTGAAGGCCCTCACCTTGAAGCGCGAAGGGAAGCAGGCAGAGGCTCTGGAGGCCCTTCGCTCAGCAAAGCGCCTGGAGAAGAAGTTGGTCTCACTCAGCTAAGTCCATCATCGCCTTCCTTACCTGACAATTTTTGTTTGGTAAGTCATCCCAGATGATAGTTTGTCTAATAAGGGTGTAATACTGTAATGCATGTCTGAATAAGTAGCAGAAGGCTTATAACTTGTGAGCCATGTGCACAGCACCTTTGGCTCTGTGTATATGTAAAAATGTACTGTAGCAATTGAAAATGTGGGGCACGATTGTTTTCGCAACTCCAAAGTAATTAGTGCATCCATGAAACAACATATATTTTTAACTTTCTATATATACTGAACTTAAGTTAATTTATTTGTATATCATATAGAACCTCACAGGAGCAACAGGGGCCGTAGAAACAATAGTAGAATCATTTGAGTGTGCACACCCCAAGGTTGTCAACGTCGAATGTAGAAAGGCTGATGAGGAAATTCATAAAAAATTGAAGATCTTGAAGGCATGCGGCATACCTTGGGATCACATTAGCATCAGGGCCCTCATAATGTTAGATCTTGTTGTTCGAGATGGTGACTACCATCAAGTTTTTGAAGACGATGTTGCCCTCTTGAAATGTAGTTTATCTTCCAGATGGTAGATTTCATTTTACTAGGAAGAATCTTGAAGTGGTTTTCAGTTTGACTGTTGTTCCTAGCCTGATGTCAGATTGATGGCCAAATTGCATGTTCTGAGTTTCCAGAAACCTCCCCAGTTGCTGCCGCCGTTGACACTGCTCGCCTATTTTTCTCGGAACAGAAAACGGTGGTCGGTCCTGTGTTGGACATTATCCTTGCTATATCTTCTGGATCCAAAGTAGCTTGTTTGTTGTTTGATTTCCACTTAGTTGAACTCACTCAAATTAACTTGTTTGTTGTTTGATTTCCAGTTGGTCGGAACATACATTGCTATGCTCACTAGTTGTCAGAAAATCTTTGCTATGTTTCTGTTATCGGTATTGGAGTCGGGGTTGTTCGTGTGCCCTGTTTGAACTGCTTACTTGTGCAGAGAGTCATGCTTCATTCGATTTTAGTACAAGCTGTTTTAGATGTTGGGAGTCTCTTGGATGAGATGTTGCTCGTGTTTGTGAGCACGGAGGGGAACACTCTTTGGTGGAGAAAATAACCGCCATAATAACAAAAACATAAGGGCCTTGGTGTAAAAATTCATCACCAGAGGTTCAATATGCATTTCTTGTTGGTACTTTCTTTTGGTTCAACAAAAAGGCATTTGGTTCAATATGCATTTCTTCTTGATACTGGCATTGGTATCTCAAAGCTAATGTTGCCGCGCATGAGCTAGCTCACTTCACTTTTATTAGTACACCCGGGATGTTTGGCATGTTAACCCCTGATTCCCTAGTTCCTTTCCTCGATAGATAACACATCGTTTGAATATAGTTGCTGAAGTTTAAAGAAGAAGAAGAGATGCTATGCGTACGACACCCCACATCCAATTTATGGACGATGCAATAAGCAAATTATTGGATCACATCATTCTTCCGATTTATGCGGTTTCGTATCAAAATCGTACATGTAATTGTCGTACATCTCAAGTTTAGAACCATTCAAAATTAGATATGTTGTTTGCATCTCATCAAGATTTGTGTATTCACCTATTGATTTGCAAATCTCTTCACAGCAAGAGGCCATGGATTTCAATACTCTTTGTATTTCTATATGGAGAGATCAAAACGCCCCGACTCCGAGGTTGACATCAACGTTGGCTACATTTGGAGCTCGATGGCCCCAATCAAAGTCAAAATATTTGCTTGGCTTCTATCCAGAGACAGGTTGAACACAAAGGCGAGCCTTCTGCTTGAAACCATATCCTCTGACTCTTCATGCTCGCGACGTGATCACCACAGTGAGGATGCGATTCACCTTTTCTCTAGTGCCCTAAGGCCACACAGGTTTGGCTGCTCCTGGGCTTCGACATCCCAACCTCCATCGACCTTGTCTGTGAGATCATCACACCGGGCGGCCTCGGCATCAACATCTGGCCTACCGTCGCCCTCGCCATCTTGTGGAAAATTTGGGATGCCCGCAATGTCTGTGTCTTTCGCAATGAGCACCTTTCAACTACATATATTTTTAGGAACTCGGATTTTTCACTCTGAATTTTTGGGTTTAGTAAAGAGGCTGCTATGTCTTGTCGCCTCTACCTCTCCTCTCGCTCTGTAAACTAGTATACCACTGCCTATGGGCTATTTTTCTCTCCAAATGGAGGCAAAAGATTTGTCTCATCTATTAATTTAGGAGACGAAAGAGATGATTACAATTGACCCCCTTACACCACATGAATGATTATTCTCGCAGAACAATTGACCATAATTACTTTGCTCTGGTGGTGACCCAAAGGTTTGCCTCACTAACGGAATTGACCAAGATTGGCGATGGAGCGCTCTTGTGACGAAACACTCGGGCATTCCTCTCATTCCAAATGATCCATGACACAAGCATGGCGAGTGAGGTCATGGCTTTGTATGGGGGGTGTCGGCGCCAGTTTAACTTGTCCACCAATCCTTTGATGGATCCCTCCAAATGCCACGAGGAAGTGTCCATGTGCTCAAGGCAAAAATTCTCAATGACCGAGTTCCAAAGCCTTATGGTGTAGCGGTATTTGAGAAAGAGATGTCATGCGTGTTCTTGCACCCTCTTGCAACTGAGACAAAGACCCTAATTTGGCCAGCCTCGATCAGCCAACCTATCGGTGGTCCAAATTCTATCTTGAATAGACAGCCAAGCAAATAAATTAGCTTTTGGTGGTGTCCAAACCTTCCAAACCATTTGATCCATGGGAGAAAGAACCATGCCTATGAATTGTGCTTTGTATGCGGAGGCCTCAGAGTAGTGCCCACTAACCGCGTGCTTCCACACAATGGCATCATCGGAGAGCTCATCAAGATGGACATCGTTCACAAGCATCCAAAGGGTGAAAAATCGACGGATGTGCTCGATGGAAACGATGGTGGAAGGGTTGATCTTGAGGATCCCCGCGTTGTTCTTAAGGGCCTACACACCTTGCAATTCTTTCTCAAGGAAGCCTCAAAGTTGAGCGAAGCAACGTCCTTGGGCTTCCGCCCGAGGATCCAAGGAGAGTCCCAAAAGATTTTTTGCACCGTTCCCCACGGTGATGGTTGTTGAGGAATAGAAGAAATTTAGATCCTCTTCTTCACACAGATTTCCCATTCCAACCCGCATCCAGCTCCGTCCACTCATACCAAGGCCATCTCAAGCGCACGACTTGCACAAACTTGTCGGTGTTGAGGACCCCTAGATCACCATATTCATGCAACCGACAAACGACCACCCAATTCACCTTGCATTTTGCACCCGCCGTCCTATTCGAGTCGGACTAAAGGAAATACTTTCAAGCTTGTTGACATTATTTAGAGTAATTGCAAAATAACAAGTGGTGTGATGAAGTAGACCGCTTGGGAGGTGATGACGGACTTGACAAGGGCCGTTCGTCCAATGGTGGTAATGGTTTGGCCTTCGTTGGTGACCAACTTGCTCGCAACTTTATCCTCAAGGAATTGAAGATCCACCTTCTTGTGTTGCCAAATAGAGAGGGAAAGACCCTTGCTCAAAGGATCCTCGAAGATGAGGGGCAAAGGAGGGCTACAATCCAAAGTTCCGGACTCTAAAATTGCTTGGGAACACTCTCCCACAGGAGATCAATGATGTACTCCCATTTGCCTGAATCAAAAGCCTCGTGAATGTCGAACTTAAAAAGGAGGGATGGAGTTTTGCACTTATGAAGCCGGTGGGCAAGGTGCATTTAGTTGGGGATCCTCATCCACTGGTGAGTGTTAACAAAACATGATGGCGCATGTAAAACCCACCAGTGGATTAAAAGAGACGACGCTCTTTGGTTTTGCACGTCTTTGTTAACTACCCACTCCGTCCGAAAATACTTGTCGGAGCAATGGATGTATCTAGATGTATTTTAGTTCTAGATACATCCATTTTTATCCATTTCTCCAATAAATATTTCTGGACGGAGGGAGTAATTTGGACGGTAATTCACTCTTTTTTGTGCGCGTGTGTGTACTGTACGAAATTGATGAGCATTTTCTAACTGTCACTCGGTGCCAACACCGTATACATCCCGTGGCCAGCAAACACCAGACCGGCGAGCAACAAAAAGTAGTCCACCGCCAGCGCCCACGGGCTCGCCGTCGGCCCCACGAAGCGGAGGTGGAAGAGCGCCGGCAGCACGAAGGAGAGCAGCGCGCACACCGTGCTCCCCACGAACGCGACGAAGTCCCCGAACGCCGGCACGAAGCACGCTATCGCGGCCAGCGCCGCCACCACCGCCACGCGGCTCAGGTGCAGCGCCGCCCGCTGGACCACGCCGCCGCAGCGCCTCCGCACCCACCCGCCCGGCGCCAGCAGCCGCGCCTCCACGATCTCGTGGATCGGGTACATCATCACCGCGAACGTCAGCGCCAGCCCGACGCACAGCACCACCTTCACGGCGGCGGTGGACCAGTTGTCCGGGAGGTTGAGGGTGACGATGTCCCGGGTGGCGTCGCCGTAGGCGAGGTAGCCGCAGACGCCGAAGCCGACGTAGACGACAGTGACCCCGACGATGGCCTGGAAGAGCACCGGCCGGAACCTGCCCCGGTTCGACATGGACGCCTCCAGCGCCAGCGTGAGGCAGAACCCCTCGAAGCAGAACACGGCGACGCCGCAGGCGAACGGCACGCCCCAGAGCCCAGCGAACGCGCTCCGGCCGGCGAACGGGCGCCCGCGCTCGGCCAGGAGCTGGACGTCCTCCTTGACGACGGCGGCCACGGCCAGCACGGTGCAGGCGTCGGCGAGGATGCTGAAGGGCGCCAGCGCGGAGAGGGAGCGGACGAACGAGAGCGCGATCTCGGCCGGCAGCAGGAGCGCCAGGACGACCGCGGGCGGCGAGAGCGCGGGGAGCACGGAGCTGAGGTTCTGGCCGATGAAGACGAGGTAGGCCACGCTGCCGCCGGTCTGGCCGATGATGATGATGGCCTCCGTGAAGTACCTACCGATGGGGCCGAAGCCTCGCTCGCCCAGATCCCCGTAGGTGTAGTTGCCGCCATGGCAGCGCTGCTCAACTCCGAGTCCGTCCTCCTCTGTTTCTTGCTCCCGCAGCTTGTCCCTGCAATCCAGCTTCAGAACGAACAACGACTAAATTCAACTGCGAATGCGTGACTAATCTTGACGATGAGGCTAATCGACTGAGCAGATCAAGCTGAATAACCAGTCACGGTATACTAAAACGAAGTGAAGCTTGTTGAGTCCTATATGAAATCCAAGAAATGATACTGTATCGAAACAGAGGGGACTGGAGAAGGAGCAAATGGGTACTGACCAGGAGGAGCATGCAGTAGAAGGTGGCGGCGCCGGCGCCGGCGACGCCGAGGGCGCCGGCGAGCCACCCGGCGGTGCGGAAGGCGAAGGGCAGGCCGAGCACGCCGGTGCCGACGATGGACACGACGATGTTCCCCAGCGTCTGTGCGGGCGTGGCGCCCCGCCCCTCCAGCAGCGGCACCTTCACCTCCGGCGTCATGGAGGGATGGTCCGACGGGCTAAGCAGCGAGCCAGTCTCGGAGCCGCAGCTTAAGATCAGTCAGAGCGCTGCTCAGCGAGAGAAGGCATGGCCGGCGATCTCGCGACGTTCCACCGGGTTCTTGGAGGAGAATGAGGATGGATCACTGGTGATGATGACGACGCGTCGCGTCGGTAGGTGGTGGCGTATGGGGGGTTCGCGCTGGACGCTGTCGGGTTGCGTGGGGAAAACACATGGTGCACGCCGTGCAGGGTTTTCCAAGTGGTTTTGGTTAGGATGGATCTAACTTAGGTGGATGGATGGATCATGTCGTTTCAGATCGTCAACGATTTTTCCGGTGGAAAATGGGTTAATAATAGGCTGGGGAATCACACACGGCACACTTTCCTTTGTCATTATATACGGGGTAAGTATGAGCGAGCGAAAGATAGCCAGGTCAGAGTTTAGCACAGCATGTTTTAATACACCCTCTTTTTTGACAATGGCAAATCAATTTTTTTTTTGCAATTTATATTGGGCGCTGCTAAATCTCAGTCGACTGAGACTTTTTTTTGACGGGTGCGAAGTCTCAGTCGACGAGACTAGCTGTGCTAATTGAATTTGATCGCTGTTTGTCGCTGTTGTATACCTCTTGTTAAAACACGTACGGGCTGAGGCTGGCAGCGGAGAGGTTGTCTGCCTTCCTTTATGTATGGGCTTCTTAACTTGCTTTCTTGTCTGGGCTATGGACTCTGGCTTGCCGTTTTCCCGTTTTCTTTTTCTCATAGGTCTTCCATGTAAATATTTGTATTTTCTTTCTTCTTTTATTTTTTTCTCTATCTTACAGTGAAATCTTACTGGGCAGCTCACTATGTTTGTGTACTCGTGTACTTGTCTTGCCTAGCTTTTTCCCTGCTTTATAAAAATCTAGCCTTTTTCCTTTTTTTTGTATTTCCTTTTCCTTTTCCATTTAGTGTATTTACTATGTATTTTTTTCTATTCGGCTCCTTTTACTTTTATTTCTATTTCTTTTTTTATGTTACTTCTTTTCAATATACATCTAAAATTTTGTAGCACATACATTTTGACAAGCATGAACAATTTTTATTCTCCCTCGTTGTTTTATTTTTTTACATGGATTTTTATTTTATTTGCTTATTTGTATGTTGCCTTTCGATCATTTTTTTTGTCACCCAAAAAATTATCATGTTTTTACCTATTTTTTTCCACATGGGGTTGATATAGAAGCATTTGCTTTTTCTTTTCTTTTTCTCAATAATATCTCACGTCCAATTTACTTAAAACCCACATGCAACTGCAGGGGTATAACGCGTGTGCAACTAATTCATGCATCCAAACCCGTGTACAATTGCAAAGGGTATAACACGACCGCAAGTGGGATGGCGTGTGTGTGGATGAGATTGGGAATATGCCAGGGCGTTTTATAATTTAACTTTTTTTTATTTTTTTGAAATTTATTATTTTCCATCCATGTGGAAAAACACCCAAAATCCGAGGCCACTGAAATATGCATTTTTTAGTGAAATTGCCATGCCCAGTTGCACTTCTTAGTGTGGATGCACAACTACAAGTGTCCTAATCCACATGAAAAGAAGAAGGGGAGGGGAGGGCAGTTGCATGTCTGCCACTAGACACATAAGTGCTATTTGTCGCGCCTGAATGCAATTGTTTTCAATGAGACTGTGACTCAGTGGTGATTTATCGCGGCGCAAGTGTCGCCCCCGACTGCACCTACAAGTTTTCAACGCGGCTGCAACTTAGTTGTGTTTTTTCGGGGGATGAGGGGGCAGTTGCATGTTTGCTACTAGGCACGCAACTGCAAGTGTCGCCCCTGCCTGAAACTGCATGTCTTCAATGCGACCGACTTACTGATGTTTGTCGGAGGAGTGGTTGCGGTTGCATGTCGGCCACTAGGCATGCAACTCCAAGTGTCACCCCGACTGCAACTTAGTGGTGTTTTATCTGCAGGAGAAGGGGGATAAATTGCATAGCTGCCACTAGACACACAACTGCAAGTGTCGTCCCCGACTGCAACTGCATGTCTTCAAAGCAATTGCAACTTAGTGGTGTTTATCGGGGAGGGGGCGGTTGCATGTCTGCCACTAGGCATGCAACTGCAAGTGCTAGCCCCGACTGCAACTGTATGTCTTCAAAGTGACTGCAACTTGGTCTGTTTTGTCCTTGGGGGTGAGGGAGGCAGTTGCATGTCTATCACTAGGCACACAACTACAAGTGTCGCCCCCGACTGAAATTGCATGTCTTCAACGCGACTGCAACTTAGTTGTGTTTGTTGTGGGTGAGCAATTGCATGTTAGCCACTAGCACGCAACTACAAATGTCACCCTCGACTGCAACTTCATGTCTTCAACACGACTGCAACTTAGTGGTGTTTGTCAGGGAGGGGTAGGTTGCATGTTTGCCACAATATGCACACAACTGCAAGTGCCGCCCTCGACTGAAACTACATGTCTTCAATGCGATTGCAACTTAGTTGTGTTTTATCGAGGGAGAGATAATTCATGTCTATCTTAGGCATGCAATTGCAATCAACGCCCCCGACTGCAACTGCATATCTTCAACGCGACTACAACTTAGTGGTGTTTTGTCGAGGGAGAGAGAATTGCATGTCTATCACAAGTCACACAACTGCAATTATCGCCCTAACTGCAACTGCACATCTTCAAACACGACTGCAACTTAGTGTAGTGCTATCGAGAAAGGGGGCAGTTGCATGTCTGGCACTAGGCATGCAACTACAAGTGTTGCCCACGACTGCAACTACATGCATTCAACGCGACAGCAACTGAGGGTTATGTTCTTTCGGGGGAGGGGATTTGCATGTCTCCACTATGTACGCAACTCCAAGTGTCGCCCTCAACTGTAACTTAAAGACGGCTGCAACTTGGGGCCGGAAGTCTTAACTCACCTGCAACTACAACAACACGATTGCAATTGTAGTGGAGGAGGATGTTGGCCAGTTGCATGTCCACCACTAGAGTTGCAACTGCATGTGTCGTAACCAACCTACACCTGCAAGGAATACATCATAACTGTAACTGGAGGGAGAGATGTTACCCAATTGCATGTCCACCACTAGAGTTGCAACTGCATGTGGTATACCCCGCCTATCATTGCAAAGGGGTACGACACAACTACAACTAGATGAGGAGGCATGTAGGTCAGTTGCATGTCTGCCACTAGGCATGACACTGCAAGTGTCGCCCTTGGCTGCAACTCCATGTGTTCAACATGGGACACACACTTTAAATTGTCTTCTTTTCCCCCATTTTGTTTGCTTTTTAGCCCACTCTTTTTTTCTTGTTTTTGTCGTGTCATGTGGGGGCAGTTACTTTTTGTAGCGCCGTGTTGGTCAGCCACAACTAGTTAGAGGGGGGAAGGGGAGTGAGTGTGTGTGTTCTTGTTGTCTAAATCCGGTGGGGGTGTAGGAGGGAGGAGCGGCTGAGGCATTTTGATTTTAGCTTTTTTGTTTTTTCTGCTGCAAATCAACACGTAAGACGACATCCCGTGGGGTGTGGGGATGTTTTTTCATTGTATTGTTTTTTTGCAACAACTAAAAGCTTGTGCAGCATGTGGCGCTTGCAATTGGGGGGGGGGGGTCCGAACAGAGGTGTTTTCATTTTTTTTATCATTTTTATGTTTATTCTCCACTACGTGAAGAAACATCCTAAGGCGAGATCCCCTATGGGATTTTTTTTTATCGTAGGATTTTTTGTGCAAAGAAACTCACGTCGAAGTTTTTTTACATGTCTATTCTCGATTCGCAACCGTGGGAAGCGGGCGGGTGTTTGTCCTTGTTCTGCGCCGCCCATAGGCCCACTTGCGTATAAATGCGACTAAAGTAATTCTATTATATCTTTTTTTATTAAGTTGAAAAGGTCATCCTCAGTTGATTTTTTCTTGAATTTTTTAGCTTCCTTTTCTTTTTATTAAACGATCATAGTCATTCCAGGCACAAAGAACTGAAAACCGTTTCATCATTTCTGAGTTTTTGTCATTTACCCCTTTCTAACTATTTTATTTTGTTGTGTTTTTTTGTTTTAGCACTCGTGGCGTACTGGTTTACATTCGAGTGTTATACCACTTATACTGGTTTGCAGAAAACAAGACCGTCATTCACCCCTTTCTCATTTTATTTTCTCCAGCAATATCCTTTCTACCACTTCTAGCGTTCTATCACTTATAGTTATTTTCGTTTTTTAAGCCTGTGTGTCACTTCTAGCGTTCTGTAATTTCATTTTCACTGGTTTGTGTGTAACGCTACCGTTTCTCTTTCTTGGTCACGTGGGGGGGGGGGGGGGCATGTTCCCTTTTCCATAGTTAGGCCTTTTATTGTTCTTGTTATTCTTTTTCTTTCCCTTTAAATATTTATGCAAAAACAAAAAGAAAAGGAGATACAAAAATCAACGCAAGCCAGCCCAAACCAGTCAAGCCCACCACAGAAAACAATAGGCAAAGGACAACCGAGCCCACAAACAAGCCCGGCAAACAAACATCACAAACCAGCGACCAGAATAGGCGAAATTTTGTGTTTTGACCCTTTTTGCTAACAAATTCAGGATCTGACCCCCGTTTGAAAATATTTCGGGATCTGACCCTTTTGCCTATCGCCAGGGGGGCTGGCGGTAGGTTTGCACGTCCTACTTCCATCAGCCCTGGTGGTAGGCCCTTTGACGACGACTAACGGCCGTTGGCGCGTGCTGACGTGGAAAAGGGCCTACCGCCATGGGCCCTGGCGGTAGGGTTCTGAAGCCTACCGCCAGCTCCTCTGGTGGTAGGGTCCTGTGTGGTGGATAAGGTGGGGAGGGGATGGATACCCCCTCCTCAACCACTCATTCAGGCCACTTCACCTCTCCACCGAGCTCAAGTCTCCCCCTCTCTCTTTGAAACACAAGAGCCTCCCAAATCTCTCTGATTTGTTTGAGATTTCTCCGGTGGATTCTTACCATTTTCATTACCCAAGGTAGCTCTCTCATTTCCTCTCATTTTGATTGGTTGATAACTTTGTTTAGTTTCCATTTGCTCATTTGGTTGCAAACCCTAGTTCATCATTTTGGTGTGGTCAAATAAATTACTATGATCCATTTAGGTTTATGTTTGTGATATCCTTATGTATGATGTGCTTAGAATTGCTTGTAGAATAGTTTGTGTACCTAGATCTAGTGCTAGTCTTAGTGTACATAATTGGGGTTGGGTTAGGCTTAAAAAAGCAATTAAACCTAAGTTACTTTAATAGCAACTTTTTGAAATGTAGGATGGCACCGTTCGTTTTCTTTGAAGGTTCCGCTGAGGCGGCGGCGAACCGTGAACGCGAATTGATTGAGGAAAAGATGAACTTGTGGATGGAAGCCATTGATGCGTTGAATGCGGACTGTAGGGCCCTTTCACATCATTATTTCACTAAAGACCGTTCTGAAAATTTTATCAAAAAAAGCAGAGGCAGATCACCAAGCCCAAGACGGCGGAAAAAAATTGTAGGCGTGACCTTGCAATGCAAATTGCATTGTGTGCGACAAGGGAAGAATATGCTGAGATAGACATGGGAAATCATGGCCAGGTCATTGATTGGTTAGTTCGCCAACCATTCTCGTCGGACGAGAAGCGGGCTTCTCGTTGGGCATGGGTCAAAGAAAGAAATGATGTTATTTGTTGCAACCCGGGACCGCACGCCACATAGAATTGCATGAGGCTATGTAATCTTTGTCATTTGGACTGTAATGACATGTACCCTTTGCTTGGTCGTCATTTGAACTATATGACTTGTACCCTTAACATTTGAACTCATTAAGAACTTGGTGTTGTATGTCATATGAAGTAACCAAGTGTTGTACTGCACTGAATTTATTTTGTGTTTTGGTCTATGTCATTTTAAACCCGTATATTCATGTAGGATGGACATTCGATCCATGACTATGAACATAGCGTGTGAGATGGTCATGTCGGAGCGACAACGTCGCTTGAAGAGGGAATGTGAAGCATGGTTGAAGATTTGCGATGAGGCAAATGAGGCCATGAAGGATTTCAGCAAGTATCACGTTATCGAGGAACCTTCTGATGCTAAGGAGAAAAAAGCTTTCCGAAAGCTTGTGAAGGAGAAAGAGAGGATGCTTGATGAGCTGGAAGACCGGGAATATGCTTGCAGACACGCTTTGGCAATTGAGATTGCGTTCACTGCAAGCAAAGAAGAATTCCGTGAGATGGACTTGAGGAAACCCGGCCAGGTCATAGGATGGGCAATCAAACAAGGCGTGTCAGAGAATCCCGCCCGCCGTGCTACATGGGCCTGGTTCCGTGAAACGAATGGTGTGTTGGGTCATTGGGCAGGATCCACCGACTTTCAACTGAAGCGTAATCAAGCGCGTGACGATCAAATTGAACGTCTGATAAGTATGAGAAATATGTTACCTATTTAGAAAATGTGCCGTTGAGCTTGAGCTATTAGTTTCAACCGATGTCATCCGAACCGGGTCATGTTTTAATTAGTTTGAACATGTGTTATTCGTGGATGTAATGAACTATTTTGAGTTGAGTTATGTATATGCTTGCGAGATAATCGTTCTAATATTTGATAGAAGTGGGTATATTATTATAACATTCGACAGAAGGGGCAGAACAGAGGAGAGGAGAGGGTTCAAATCCTACCGCCACAGCCTCTGGCAGTAGGTTGCAGGATCCTACCGCCAGGGACCATGGCGGTAGGGGGGTTAAACTTTCTGTGACCAAAAACGAGCACCCTGGCTAAGCCTACCGCCAGGGTGCTCGTTTTTTTGGTCACAGAAAGTTTACCCCCCCTACCGCCATGGTCCCTGGCGGTAGGATCCTGCAACCTACCGCCCGAGGCTGTGGCGGTAGGGTTAATCCTACCGCCAGGGTGTTTATTTTCTTCGTCACAACAAGTATCCCCCCTACCGCCAGGGTCTGTGGCGGTAGGGGGCAGCTTAGAAACAGAGCTATCCTCTGTTCTATCCCTCTTCTCAGCACAACAGTTTTTAAATAAGAATCATGACAAATCACAGAATATGCTGACAAACTGAAGTTCTCACGACACTTGCAAACATCTCCACACCAAATTTAATACAAATGGCAAATTCATTCACGACAAGTTCACGACACATGGCTTCTTGCCTTAGTACTACATAGTTCATGATAAATTTGGCATGGCTTCATCCGGTTACATGACGAGTCCACCGAAGCGAAGGCTTTACTGAGTCATACGGGGCCATTTCCCCTTCTTGTCACGTGCCTCATCCTCCTCTTGTGCCTTGCGAGCTTTTGCAAGCTTTCTCGCCCTCTCCTCCTCACGAGAAAGCTTCGCTTGGCGTGCCCTCCCCTCCTCGCGTTGCTTCCGCTCCATCCTCTCTTTCTAACGACGCTCTTCCTCCAAGCCTCTTTGAAACCTTTCTTCGAACAGCCGCTGGCGCCTAAGACAATCTTCATATTGGTCCTTTTGGACATCTTTTGGCACTTCATGATCTATCCAGGTGAAGTACTTGCATAGAGGAGGCGGTGACTACACATAAAACGGATATTAGTGTTGACACACATTTTAGAGTAACATGTTACTTCTCTAGCATACCGGTGGAAGGTCATAGGCGTTAGTTGGAAGCGCACGATCGTAAGCATAATTGGGGCAAACAAAATATCTCCTTCCTTCCGTCCATGACTTCTTTCGGTCGATGGACTCCTTCACCTTGCAAACATCTCCACACCAACATGGCGGAATCTTCACATCTTTCTCCTTCACCTTGTCCAAAGATGCGTCCTTCCACTTGTGTGGCATGTCTTCTTGGTTAGCACACGGTGGCCTCGTCATGGAACCGGATGAAGCCATGCCTACAACAAATAAAGATGTTAAGTCAAAATATGAACACATTGACATGTAAAGAGGCAAAATATGAACACATTGACATGTAAAGAGGCAAATAAAGTAGTACCATTCACATTATTTCAACCATCCGGATTGAGCAACACGTCGATAGGCCTTCCCCTATCAACCCGACGTGTCCTAGAACCACCAGATCCACGGCCACGCCCCCCTCCAAGGCTAGTCCTTCCTCCACGGCCACGCCCCCCTCCAAGGCTAGTCCTTCCTCCACGGCCACGCCCCCCTCCAAGGCTAGTCCTTCCTCCATGGCCACGGCCCCCTCCAAGGCTAGTCCTCCCTTCACGTGTTTGACTAGTGCCCGTGTTGGTTTTAGGTTTCTTCGTGCATCTCCTAACGTTGTGTCCTGTTTTGTTGCATTCTCCACAATTGTTGGTGTCCGGTGCCTCCATGAAATGACCACTACCAAATTGCTTCATTCCGGTGTATCCAGCTAGATCATCCATGTCACTCCTGAAACTCTTCTTTCTTCTTCTCCCCCTCATAGGCACCGTGAGTGCGGGATCTGGCACAATGTCTGGGCCACGATACTCAGGTCACTGTGAGGCATCAAGGAAAGGATTAAACCGAGGCGCCCACGTCAACCTTGTTCATTCTAATGTGAACTCGTGCAACCGCACTGTTGTGCCATCGGATACGAGCAAGTTTCTCGCCCGTGTTGCGGTCATCAAATGCGATCAAGGCCAATGATACTTGTGTGGCCTCTCACACTGGCACCAACGGGTTTTGAGGTGCACCTCGTAAGCAACTCCACCACAAGATCTGCCGTCCCTTGTTGTCCCACCCGGCTCATCGATTTGATAGATCATTTCTTTTTCATTATATTTGATCACTTGTTGTTTGGAAGACTTGCGCGCTTGATGCAACAACCAATCCTGAACCTTGAATGGATAGTCCATCTTTTCGCCAATCCACTTGGCCGTGCTTTCAGAATGCTTTAGGAAGTACTCGTTGAGCTTGATGAAAGTGTACTTAGTATTGCGGTCACCGGCAAGGAACGGACACCCTTCAACACATTGTTGAAGCATTCTACCATGTTACTTGTCATGTCCCCATATCGCATACCTCCTTCATCGTAAGCGCGTGACCACTTTTCTTTATCCGGAAAATGCCTAAGCAAGAATTCTTTCCCCCCTTTGTTCTTCTCCAAAGCCTTGATGAGTTTATCATATCGGCTTTTGAATGTGTCGGTATTGAATGCAACGCAAACAAGGGTAAGGTCTTTGCAAAACTCCTTGCTCTTGCATGCCCGGTAAAAGTTTGCAACAAA